>NW_012118443.1:7789-79869 GCF_000951035.1 Colobus angolensis palliatus
GTTTTCAGTCAGTGCTTTGCAACAAAGACAATGACTATGGTATCTGATCCTCAGGAGCTCTGATGAGAATCTACTCTTGCCCAATTCACTAACCTAGTCACTAATGACTTGGCAGCACAGGCAAGAGCTCTAAAAGAAAGCAAAAATCAGCAACTTGTTCCCAGCACATTTTGAATATTTATGAGCTGCTGCTCATGGAAGTAACTATTAGTGGCTCAATGCCATGAAAAAGAACTTTCTATACAAAAACATAGGTAACAATCACAATTCCAAAATGGCATAGAATGCTTTTGCTATCCTGACTTCTTACAGCAACCATATCTACTAGAAGTTTTTGACTACAGTATAATATTATATTAATGTTTGAGGTAATGAGAGAAAAATACTCATTGCTTTCTAATTCTATCAAATGCTGCTCAGTTGCATAGATTTACTCCTTTAGAGAATTGTAAGGAATCAACAGAATTGTTTTACTTTACCTGGGGATAAAATATGACAAACGTCATCAATCTAAGAGAAAATAGTCTTGATACCCTCTCCAGTAATCACCAACT
This sequence comes from Colobus angolensis palliatus, assembly GCF_000951035.1. Classification (NCBI taxonomy): domain Eukaryota; kingdom Metazoa; phylum Chordata; class Mammalia; order Primates; family Cercopithecidae; genus Colobus; species Colobus angolensis. Next base: position 8,344 of record NW_012118443.1, read on the forward strand.
TCTTCTTGGGGTAAGGAGCACTTTGAGAAGAAGGGGAAAATTAACTTTTAATATATTTGGGCAATGAGATTTAAGGTCATCTGAATTAGCAGGATACATTTTTCGAGGATCAGCTGGTGGTTTTTATAAAGTACAAAGTTGAATGTGCTTTCATTTTGTTGGTCCTTTTCCAACTGATAAATCATTTCCTGTCTCCAGTGAATTGGTTTAGTTTTGTCTTACTATAGGTATAATCGTGCATTTTATTCCCAACTGAGCCACCAATTAAGTAATAAAAGTTTCTAAAAATGTTTGTTTTTAGGCTTAAAATATGATCTTAAAGACTACATTGTAGACCACCCAGCTTTTATTCACTATCTTGCTGACATTATTAGTAATGAATCCTCATCCATTTTTGGCTTTCCCTTTCTATTCCTTAGTCCACGTCTCTCTTAAAGTGTTATTTCTTTTTCTAATTCCCCATTCCCCTCACTGAGGGTCACAGATCTTCTATCAGAAAATGTATGCACTGAGAAACATTCTGTATTTATCACACAGCTGCCAAAGAATAGATATTCCTTGATAAGAAAGAACATTAAAGTGTCATTTTCTAAGAAGTATTGGATTATAAAGCTTAATATATATGTAAGAAAAATAGTTTGTAATTAATTATAGTTATTCTTTTAAGCTTCCCTAGTCAAACAAGTATCAAGAAATTTATAAATGATACTGAGTTATTTTGGTCAGTTATCCAGTTAGAAATTTGTTCCCCAAAGATGACTCTTCAGGTTGCAAATACTAATTGGCTTTCAGTGGGTAACAGTGAGTGTGAATAGTTACATATTTAAGGAAAGAAGCCAGGCAACTGGACTCCCCACTACTTAACAATGGTCTTGTGTCTAATTCAGAAGTACTACTTGACGGGAAAATCCTTATTGTCCCAATTGCTCAAGGTTGATGGTGTTTTTCTTTATTTATTTTTTCTTTTTTATTATACTTTAAGTTCTAGGGTACATGAGCACAACGTGCAGGTTTGTTATATGTATACTTGTGCTTAACAAAGTTAGCTATTCACCTTGAAGGCATCTTATTTCACACAAAGAGCAGTGACTCACGGGAACTGGGAAGAAAAAGAAAACTGATGAATTTCCTGAATACCTCTGCTATTGCTATATAATTAGCATTTGGCTCTATGTATCATTTTATTTTTAGATGACATTTTAGGGAACACTATTAAATTATAATGGGTAGCCAAAAGGAGGTGACCTGTAGTCATGCTAAGAATAGAAGAGGAGTGTAATGCAAAGGCAAAGAGTTGAACAATTTGATTTGAAACCTGGCCCTGACATGTATTAACTATATTTCATTTTGAAAACTGCATAATCTGAGTTTTAATTTCCTGATTAGTAGATAGTAAGTACACTTACTTTACTGAGTTCTTAAGATGATAAATGAAATAATAAATAAGGAATATATGGCACTTTGCATAGTTTGTTTCACATGTTATATACATAAGAATTTTCTATCATTATCATGAATGTTGACTAACTTGACTAACAGTTCACCAAGCCATTTCATCCTATGAGAAAGGAAACAGATATAGAGGATTAAATAATTTGGCCAGATTGCAACTAGTTAGTAACAGTCAAAACTAAAAACCATGTTTCTAAATTTCAGAGATGTATTCTTTCCATAGCTATGACTCCTTAGTCTGAAGTTTCTGACATCACTCCATGCGTTTAATCAGACAATTTAACTTTAGAGTTAGAATCATCAGTTAAGTCACTGACAATCTCATGCAGCTGGTGACACCAGTTGGGGGGGGTCATTCTGAAGAAGAAAGTGTTTATGTGTTGAAATAAGGAAACATGGATAATCTGTTTTGATGATTAGAACAGACTTGTTCCAGCAAATCATGATGCTTTTAAATCAAGATGTTTTTACTGGATCCTGTTCTTTTTTTGTTGTTGCCATTTGTAAGGGAGGACTGACATTATAGGAAACAGAATAAGGAGTTTTGTTAGGAAGAATGAATCCAGCTAGCTAGCACTGTAGCTAGCAATAATTATGTACATGTAGTGATAGTACACACATAACTGACATGGATGTTTTTTAATGATGTGCTAGCAAGTCAACTAAACCTTTTAATGGATTTTGTTGTGGATGAGTTGATATAAATGGGGATATCTTGAAGTAAAAGAAAGTAGAATCAGCTCATAGAAAGGGATATGAATTATATTCCCATAGAGGGACATCATTTTAGTCTTTTTCTCTTTACCTTCTCTACCCCCTGCCCACACACACATAAAAAAAAAGTATTTCTAAAGGAAAGAAAGAATATTTAGATGAGTGTAAAAATACTCCAAATATCACAGGTGAAGAGGAAAAATAACTTAGTAAATGACACAGAAACTAACCATCAGAAAGCCATGGCAAGCAGCACAAACAGAAAAACAATGAGTTTAGTTGCACAGAAAGAAAGAATTCTGAGAGGAAAAAAGCAAGCCAAAGAGGCATGATAGTATAATGAGTAATAGAAAGTAAGGACACTAGAGGAAAAAAACAGATGACAATTAATGCTAGAGAGAGGAGACTGAGTTGAAAAAAGCAGCAGAACACCCAGATGGAAACCAATCCATGAGCTCATTTTAGAGCATCTCATTCCTTTGGTCACAGTAACTCTCCTCCTTTGTGCTGCTTCTCTGCAAATACCTGAAATACAAGGTAGCTATGACCTGCCAGGCCCTCTTGTTAAGAGGTTATCAAAATAGATATTTATGAGACAAGCAAATTTCATATAGATGCTAAAATTCCTAATATCAAAATCCCATTATTTTTGGACATAGTTAAAAAGCAGAGAGGGAGCCCACTGTTTCTATAATGGTCAGTGAAGCTATTCAGATCACTCATGCCACGTCACAGAATACATAGCTAGAAAAATATTTTTAGTTAAAAATATTTTAAATATTTCATAAAATCATCATAGAAAAGTAGTAAGGAAGAGCCAAGCCAAAAGTGAAAACAAGAACCCAGACTGAGAGGCAAACATTAAAGCCACTTTTGCCCTGAGAGCATTTGCTGATAATGTAAAATTAAACTCCTAGTTTTCTCCATTTTGTGAGGTGAGAGCAACATAACTTAGAATTCAGAACGAGCATAAGATATATTTTAGCAGATTTAGATTTGAGCGTCTCTACTCCAAGCTGGGATTCCCTAAAGGTTGTGCCATCAAGGTTAAGGAGAACAGAAAGTAAGGCAGTTATTACATGGGGAATTTGATTCCAGGCTTAACTTTCTTGGATCAGGGAATTTCAAAACCTAAACTTGGTTAAGTAGTTACTGACTAGTAATGCACTCTGGTGCTTGACAGAACCAAATGGTATCTCCTTTGGAGGAAGCTATCTACATAATACGTCACAAGTCAATCTTGCAATTCTTCACATGCAATATTGAACATATATTCAACAATAGGAAAAACAGGAAACTGGATTCTGTAAGTTCAAACGAGAACAAAAATGAAAGAGAATTAGAACCAGAGAGACTTGAAAAACTAGAATTATCAAATGCAGATGATAAAGCAACAATGCATATGAAGAAATGAATGTATTTGTTTGGAAGTCTTGAAATTTTAATTAATACATAATTATTATGTGAGCTCTTAACAAATTTAAGTTGCAAGAAAAAAATAAATCAAAAAGAAATTAATTATTCCTAAAATATATAAAGTAGTATGTGTTAATATATGTGCATTACAATGATTTAAAATGCAATCCTATTCCTGGACAAATACTGACACAATCTTTAGACAAATTAATTAGGAAAAAAACTTTAAAATCAACAGATTTTACTTGTGATATGGGAGGGTTGTTGATGAGATGTCTATACAATTGAGTATATATAGCAGTGAGAATGAATGATCTAAATTTCTATTAATAAAGATTGATAATTGGTCAGACATTTATTGCTTAAACTCAAAATGCTAGCAATCATTTTCTAAGGCTACCTTGTTGAATTTTCTAAGGCTTACCTTTAAAAAGTGCTTAAGTGGGAACTATGGATAGATATAGGGATAATTTTGGAATAAATATAACACAACCTTAATTAAGCATGTAGAGACCCTCTAATTAGACAATGGATCTGTCTGTATGTAATGATAATTCTGTCTAGAGTCATGATTCTTAAACTTTGAGACAGGATCCCACTCTGTCACCCAGGATGGAGTACAGTGGCATGATCATGGCTCACTGCAAACTTAGCCTCCCAAGCTCAATTGACTCTCCTGTCTTAGCCTCCTGAGTACCTGGGACTACAGTGTGCACCACCACACTTGGCCAAATTTTTTATTATTTGTAGAGATGGAGGTCTCACCATGTTTCCCAGGCTGGTCTAGAATTCTTCCTTATGCAATCCCCCAACGTTGGCCTCTCAAAGTGCTGAGATTACAGGTGTGAACCACTGCGCCCAGTCTTTCTTATACTTTAATGTGTATATGAATCACCTGTGTATCTTGTTAAACTACAGATTCTAATTCATTAGGTCTGGGGTAAGCCTGAGAGTCTACAGTTTCTAACGAGCTTCAGGTGATGCTGATGCTGGTGGTTTTGACTAACAAGCAATGGTTCTTCACCTTTAGTCTTCATTAGAATCACCTGGAGGCTTATTGAACTAGATTTCTGGTCCCCACCAACAGAGTTTTTCATTCAGTGGCTCTAAGTTGGAGCCTGAGTTTTTTCATTTCTAAAACTAAATAAATAAATAAATCCCTGGTAATGCTAATACTGCTGGTCCAAGTACTGGATTTTGAGATCCACCAACTTGTTGTATAGGATTTGAAACAGGCAATAGAAAATGCCAAAAACACAGAACGAAATAGCTTTGTTCATCATCCAAGGCTCAGGCCAATCAAGCTTCACTGGCGAAAGCACCACAAGGAGCCTGGGCTAATAAGTTCTGCCAGATATCTCAACTACTAATTAGCTCTAAGGATAGCAAACATTCCATTGATATGCTGGGAACATTAGCTTCCTGAGCCTAGTCAGAAAAAAGGTTTGAAGTTCAGGAATTAAACATATTGGTATTATTTCATATGTACAAAAAGCTTATAATCAACTGGTAGTCATTTTTACAGAAAAGGAGGGCTGGAGAGGTTGCTTGAGATCACACAGCCCGTGGTACAATTAAAATCAGCAAGTCCTCTACTATGATTGTGTAAATTGAAATACTATTCTACAGTACATGGTGATTCCACCCAAATCTTTTCTCCTTAAAGCAGATGTTCCTTGAAGTGTCAGATTACACTATACGTTTGGGGAGGAGAATTCACTCAATTCTTTTCTGAAAGTAATTAGGCAGAAGATCAGGAATTATTTACTGCCAAGGTATTTAAAACACCTCTAATAACAGAAAAAAAATGACGGGCAGGAAACTGGCTTTTATTGAGCAGCTATAATTTTCAGACCCTATGCTACATACTCTCTCCAACATATTTATGTTTGATCCTCATAACACAGTTTAAGGATGAAGACCTTGGACCTCAAAATTAAAGTCACTATTCCAAAGTCAAACACCTAAGAAAAAGAAGTGTTATTTATTCCATCTCCAAGGAATAGGACCCAATGTACCATACTCTTGGCAAGCAGAACATTGGAGGAGGTAATGAAATAGCCCCTGGGTAGAGAAGTAGTCAAGTGATTTAGAAGAAAAACTGAAGATTGATTGAGTCCATTTCCTCTATAGGACATATGCAAAATCAGCCCCACTCCTATATTGCACCTAGACACATATATTCCATCACTAAATTGTTTTATAAGGATGTACCCAAGAAATGCTGTACCAGAAATGGACAAAGCTGAAATTATCTTTCCTCTAAAACTGATTTCTTCACTTGTAGTCCTTATTTTAGAAAATGGCAACATCATTTTAAGCAATGCTGAACCTTGGGAGTCATCTTGACTCTTCCTTTTCCAAAACCACTACATCCACATCTTTCACTAATACCTTTCAACTCTACCTTCTCACGATATCTTAAAACATCTATTCCTCTCCATCTTACTTCCCTCACCAGAATTTAAAAGTAATTAACTACCTTTTATCTTGACTATGAGAATATTTTGCTAACAGACCTTCTGTGGTATCAAAATAGTTTCCTAAAAGTCACATGATCTGCCCACCCCCCGGCCCTTCCACCCAGGATCCTCCAAACAAACACCCTACATAATATATTCACCCTACCATGGTCCTGTTCCTTTTTTTCAGCCTTGATTCTCTACTCTCTACCAAGTTAACTGAATTATATTAGTTTCCTGAACACAAAATGCTATTTCACACTTTTTTGTCGTGGCCAACCTGCCTGAAGGAGCACAAAATGTAGTTTATAGGTTCTAGATAAATAGCCTGTTATCCTCTGGAATAAAAAAATAAAAATTAATCAGATGCAATGTCAAACTTACTTGACAGATTTCTTAAGAAAACTTTTAGACTCCTGAATGCCACAAACTACAGTCATGAATCCAAGCAGAGGTTCTCTGAGTGTTCCTTTTAATTTTTCTTTTACCTGATCAGAATACCTAATCAGAAAGGTTATCTGCAGCATGCCATCAGTGCTGGAAGGGGTAGCAGGGTTTCAATAATTCAAAACGTCCTCCAAACCTGTCAGGGTAGAAAATAAACACAAACCAAGTGCCTACTTTGGGCCAGGCACTCTTAATGCCTAAAATCTAAAGGAGTATTTACCAAAGTTTTATGTGCATAGGAATCGCCTTCAGTCTTTCTAGGGTAGGGCTGAAGTTCTGAATTTTACTGCACTTAAAAGTGACATTATTGGTGTCCGTCCACAGAGTACAATTTCAGTAGCCAGGCTCTAGTCTATTACAACACATCCTGCTGACATGGCATTGGGCTTGAAATCCCCACAATTGTTATTTCTTTATAGTACCCTGAGCAAAAGTTGGTCTGCAGCTAGTGGCATATTATGTGTGTTTAGACATATATTACCTATTCAGGCACCCCATAGGGACTACAGCAGCCATGAATGGGATACAAACACTTAGATTGAAGGAAATGAGGTGATAGGATGGCAAATTTTGCCCATAGAGAAAGTAAGGAAGCTACAGATGCCTCATGGTGGCAGTCTGAAGAATGCAAGGAAAAAAGGATGAGAAACACCAGTGACAAACACCTTCATGGTCATCATAACTATCATTTTGTGAGTATCTGTTATACGCCTAGGCATGCACTTTTAAGATAGGCTTTGACTAAAACATATATGAATCATTTTCCTTTTCTTCTTCTATTTTGGCACAGAAAATATTTAGTATGTTGTAGTATATGTAATGAACAAAAATTTTTCTTTGTCTTTTGAAGCTGAGACATAGGCCTAAATATTGTTTTGTTTCAGAAATGACCTTCATCCACTGACCTGAGTCTAAGCATGAAATGCTGCTTCTCCAACTTGCTGGTTCATGTCTTCCTGGAGCAGATGGGTTGGCTATTTTTGCCCAATGGTTAGGAGACTTTGATCCCAAGAAAACATGCACTTAAGGCATTTTATTTGTGCTCTGACTGGCCTGAAGCTGAGTCCCCTAGGGATGCTGTGCTGCATTCCTCATTTCCAGTGAAACAGATTAACTGAGATGTTTGTGCCCCAATCTAACAAAGATTGTCTTAGAGATGAATACAATCCTGTCCATGCTAATATATATATATATATATATAATATATAAAAATATAGTATATAATATATATAGTATATAGTATGTAATATATATATATATATGACATGCCCAATATCTTTGTTAACAGTTTCCAGAAAGCTTCTTAGAAATTCAAAGTCAGTGGCAGTTGTGAGCCCTAGGAGAAGGCAATAAACTAACCTAGTGGCCAGGGTATCTTCCAAATGTGTTTCCTGTCCCTTCAGCTACTAAACAAATATTTAATAGGATCTGAGGCTGAACAAGACACTGAATCTATATCTGCATACTCATTTACACATGTATAATCATGAAGGCTACATATGCAATTACATATGACATATCAAATTTTCTACATAGTACATTTTGTATTAAAAGGCATAAAAGCAGTCATTAAAATTGGATTCTCCAAAAACTACAAGATAAAAACTAGCCTTTGAAGTCTGTGTTACAAGGCTCTTCACCATTTTATTCTGGCTTACCTGTCACAACTCATCTCCTGACATGCATACTGGCCCCTCTTATAATGCTAAACTCCTGTAATATTGAACTATCTGTTGTTTTATGAGTGTTTCAGGCAATTTTATACCTTTGTCATTTTTGCGTGACCTATTCCTTCTGCCTTTCTCCGTATATATACATATATATATATATATATATATATATATATATATATATTTTGTAGTAAACTCCTATTCATCCTTCTAAGCCCAGGTTAAGTATCACTTCCTCCTGGCCATCTGCTTCTTCTCCTGAATCAATCCATATTTGATCATGGTGCTATACTTTGTATGTTCATTTCTTATTATACTTATTACACAATGTATTATAGCTATTTGTTTATATGTCTGTCTCCTCTACAACTATGGGTAATTTATTTCTTTTTATCTTTATAACTTTAGTACCTAATAGAGTATGAAAAAATGCTTGTGAAATTGAAATTAAATTGAAGAACCTAGAAGAAACTGCAGTAGAATCTAGTTTAGAATGGAACTAGAATCTAGTTTGGAATGGAATCTAGTTTAGAATGGAATGTTTTAGAATGGAATGATATTTTAACAATCATGTAGTTCAGGGGTCAAATTATACAGATATGAAAATGAAAGCCTGGGGAGTCTGTTGACTTTGCTAAAATTCATAACTGGTTAATGGCATAGCCTGAATTATAATTTGGTTCTAGGCCATCCCAGTGTTGCCACAAGTTGTTTTTCTTTCTTTTTTTTTTTTTTTAATTATACTTTAAGTTCTAGAGTACATGTGCATAGCGTACAGGTTTGTTACATATGTATACTTGTGCCATGTTGGTGTGCTGCACCCATCAACTCGGCAGCACCCATCAATTCATCATTTATATCAGGTATTTGTTTGTTTGTTTGTTTGTTTGTTTGTTTGTTTGTTTCAGAGATGAGATCTCATTCTATTTCCCAAGCTGGAGTACAGCAGCATGATCATAGTTCACTGCATTCTCTAACTCCTGGGCTGAAGTGATCTGCCTGCCTCAGCCTCTCAAGTAACCAGATCTACAGGCACACACTGCCACATCTGGCTAATATGTTTATTTCTTATAGAGATCGGGTTTCACTATGTTGACCAGGCTGGTCTCAAGCTCCTGGCCTCAAGTGTCTCTCTCCTCAGCCTCTCAAAGTGTTGTGATTGCAGGTGTGAACCACTGTGCCCAGTTCACAAATACTTTTTGAACATGTAAAACAAATGCTGGACTATCTTGTATGAACCTGTCTAATAACACGCCTCACATTTTCATGGATTTGGTGCTATTATAGTATCTTTCCTTATGTAAGCAATAAGCATAATTCCATTATGTCTATGTTTTCTTCATGTGACAAGAAGGTGGTAACAATAATTTTAGTTTTATCTTGAATAAATTATGCCACAGAACATTCTATTGTACACTATGCCTCCATTTCACTTAAAGTGGTCAAATTCATAAACCCATGGATATATTCATTATGGAAAAGACTTCTCCTCTCTTATTCAATGCTGTATGATTTTTCTATTCTATCAGTTATAGGATGACAGAGAAATTGGCCACATACTAATTCCTCAATTGTAGGAGTCCATAGCAATATCCCACTCACAGTCATTAACTCAGCATAGGCAGGGTGGGAGACATGGGTGATACTGAAGGGCCAGAGTCAGTAAGGTTTTCTCTTTCCCTAAAGAACCAGGTGCACAGAAGTAAAAGGAAAGGAAAGATTCTGACAATACACTTCCACCTGTTCTTCACCCACCTTAAGTTGAAGCAACCTGGAACAATGATAAGGCACAACGAGCTGAAATCTATGAAACCAGAAAACTAGTTCTGAGTCTTAGAGTCTCTAGTCATGTACATGAGGTGACTCCCTGATTTTCCAATTTTCTCACTTATAAAATAGGAAGTTTGAACACTAATAATTCAAACACAAGACAGCATATGGAAGAGGTATTACGCTAAACACTTGATAGGTATTACTTTATTTAAAAGTAATAAATACTTGTTTATTTATTATTATTTGCTTGTTCATATTATTTTCTTCATTTTACACAGGTATGCTGAAGATGTGTTAGAGATATGCTTCAAGTACAGGCTTGTCTAAGTCCAAAACCCACCTTCTTAACTACCTTTTGATATGTTATCTAAAAGTATATGATCTAATAAAACTTGAAAATCAGCCTGAATGTATATGGAGTGACATAATAAATAAACTCATTTGTATTCTGTCTTCTGGGGACATTGTCACCCCTTCCACTCAGTACACTAGTTTCATACAAATTAGATCAGAAAAACATGCTAAATACCACACAGGAATATACACAGCCCAAAACTCTGCTCAACAGCATCTGGCTACCTCTGAGAGAAAGAAGTGAGCTTTCGGTCTCTAGCAGTAAGTCTTGTACTGTGCAAGTGTAATCTTAAATTATACATTTCACCTTCTGTAAATCCCAATTTTGTTTCAAAAATCAAGACAATCTACATCATTCCACTCTGTTACAAAGAGGAAAGGATAAACACATACATGTGTAATCAAAGCCCATCCCCATACATTGATGTGGCATTTAAATGAATAAGCATAGAGACAGAAGGGACAGTAGCAGTCATTGAGCCTAAGCTTTAGAAGAAAAATGGACAACCCAAGGTTGGCTTAACTTTTAAATATTTATACAACAATCAGTTGCTGCTTCTTTTCTAGATGTCTCCTTTGATCAAATTATAGATGTTGCTTAGTTACATTATAGATACAAAAGGAAGGGAGGGGGAGGACAAAACCTGAATTGGTAGCTGATAATCCTTTTCTCTGTTTTTGCCTAGATTTCCAGCTTCTGTGTAACCTTGGTTAAACCGTGTCTTTTCTTAGGACCTCATTTTCATTTACAAAATGAGGAGGTTAGACCAAGTTGTTTCTGAAGTCTTTCCCATTTGTACTAAAAGTAGATGCTACCTTTATGTGTTAAATAAGTGCACTGCTAAGTGTGTGATTACTGAAGACCACTTACATGCAGTGATCTATTGATTCATTCATTCATTCATTCAGCAAATACTTATTGAGAGCCTACTGTGTGCCAGAAACTCATATATATGTTAGAATACATGAAAGAACAAAACAGACAAGTTATACTTCACTTCATGTGACTGCTGCTTTTACTTTCAAGCAATTCACAGAAAAAAATCCATGTGCACTACTTTAGAGGAATCAAAATGAGATGCAACCCAAAGAGTCTGGAACATTCTTTTTTGGCACAGTGGTTTTAAGTATACTGCTCCTCAACCTTCTTTAATGCTATAATAAGAGTGTTATGCTGTAATGTGTACCTTTCTCAGGAACAAAACTTTGTTTTCCAACTCCAAATACTATGTCAGTAGTATTTGTCAGCATAATTGGCACCCATTGCCTTGTTTGTAATGGCTTCCTTGTTCACTGGCTGGCCCTGGGGTTATCTCTACCAGAGTTACCGTATGTCCTTCATTTGCCCACTGTTGCAAAGGTTTTCCTGAAACTTTAGCAGTGATCCCTTAAAATGTTCTGCTATTACCAATTTGTATCACAGGGAAAAACATCATTCATGTCAGGGGATAGGGCACAGGATGGCCAACTAGATGCAGTCAGGAAGCACCACTCTTACTAAGAGAGACCAAATTATTGAGTAAAACATCATAATTTGGGCAGATATTTGGAGAGAAACACTAAGAGTGGATGGAGAGGCAATGCTGAAGACGAGGTTGAAGAGTGAGGAAGGTGAGAACCCTGTATGGGGTGTCCACATGTCAGGGTTAGCTCCTGGCCCCAAATATCTCCTGGGAAAGGGGTGAGTGAGGGAACTGAGGGATGCATTATGCTTGCAGCAGACTTCTAAGATCCTAGTTACAGAGGACCCTGCATCTCCCATGGATGTGTGAGCTGGCAGGGGATCTCCCTGGGAAACAGGCAGAGACAGCCCTTTGGACAGCAAGGGACCTGGGAGCTTTTGTGTGCCAGGCAAGTCCAGCAGACAATGGCCATAGATCCAAATTCCTCAGAGATCCCCATTTTCCTCCAGGAGGCAGAGCCCCAGCTGATCTCCAAGCCAGGAGACAGTGGGGCTAGCTTCCCTATGAGACTGAGGCATATCTGCTCTACAAGGCTTCATGCCTGCTGGTCCCTCCCAGGGTCCATGCCTAGTCATCCTGCAGGAGCGGTGCAGGAGTGGGTGCACAGTGCAGCCCCCACAGTGCAGCCTGAGTATGTTGCTGCACCTGAGTGCCTTTCTGGTGACCCAGGAGCATATAAGATCCCCCAGGAGAGTCGGAACTGGAACCTGAACTCCAAGATGTCCCACTGCCCCCAGGCTGCAGTGCACAACTCAGGAGTACAGAACCAAGATCTGTGACTGATACTTAAGCAGGGGAGAAGACCTATCCCTCAGAGCAATGAGAGAAACAAGATGCATGGGCTTCTGGGTAGGGTGGGTGCAGTGCATGCCTCCCTCCATAAGGCTGATCCAAAGAGAGTGTGGCTTCTCTCCGTGCCACAGTCTCTGCCCAAGGTGCCACCATAGCTCAGAACATCTGACAAAAGAATGCAGGAGCAGCACCAGCTATCTGGAGGGGGCTCCCCCAGGCCTAGAAGCAAACCTGGTGAGGGGGCTCTCCCTCTCCCCTACTACCCCACTGTCAAGGATGCTTGCTAATATGAGGAAGTAAAAAGAGCCCACAGGCTGGGCATTGATCTAGCTATGGGTCATTACTCCTAAGTGTCATCTATTGGATTACAGTTCAAACTACAACACCAAAAATTTATTCTGATTATATACACACCGGTGAAACCAAGCACACTAATTCACTCACACATAAAAATCTTATACAGAGCACTGACCCTCTGAAAGCATCGAGAAGCAAAGCCAACGGACTATACTTAACTTAGACCACAGTTAAAAGAATACCAACTCTCCTCAATGAGAAAGAATTAACACAAGAATTCTGTCAGTCCAAAAAGCCAGAGGCCCTGTATTAGTCTGTACTCATGCTGCTGAAAAAGACATACCCAAGACTGGGTACTTTATAAAGAGAAGGAGGTTTAGTGGACTCACAGTTCCAAGTGGATAGAAAGGCCTCACAATAATGGCAGAAGGTGAGGGAAGAACAAAGGCATGTCTTTCACTGCAGCAGGCAAAGAAAGAAATGAGAATCAAGCAAAAGGGGTTTTTCCCTTATAAAACCATCAGATCTTCTGAGACTTATTCACTACCACAAGAACAGTATGGGGAAAACTGACCCCATGATCCAGTTATCTCTCACCAGGTCCCTCCCACAACACATGGGAATTATGGGAGGTACAATTCAGGATAAGATTTGGGTGGGGACACAGCCAAACCATATCATACTGCCTCTGGCCCCTCCAAAATCTCACGTCCTCATATTTCAAAATCAATCATGCCTTTCCAATGGTCCCCCAAAGTCTTAACTCATTTCAGCATTAACTCAAAAGTTCACAGTCCAAAGTCTCTTCTGAGACAAGACAAGTCCCTTCCACCTATGAGACTGTAAAATAAAAACCAAGTTAGTTACTTCCTAAATACAATGGGGATATAGGCATTGAGTAATTAGAGCTGGTTCAAATGGGATAAATTGACCAAAACAAAGGGGCTACCAGCCCCAGGCAAGTCTGAAATCCAGCAGGGCAGTGAAATCTTAAAGCTCCAAAATGATCTCCTTTGACTCCATGTCTCACATCCAGGTCATGCTGATGCAAACGGTGGGTTCCCATGGTCTGGGCAGCTCTGCCCTGTGGGTTTGCAGGGTACAGCCTACCTCCTGACTGCTTTCACAGCCTGGCGTTGAGTGTCTGTGGCTTTTCCAGGTACATGGTGCAAGTAGTAGGTGGATCTACCATTCTGGGGTCCGGAGAACACTGGCCCTCTTCCCACAGCTCCACTAGGTGGTGTCCCAGTAGGGACTCTGTGTCGGGGCTCTGACCCCACATTTCTCTTCCACACTGCCCTAGCAGAGGTTCTTCATGAGGGCCCTGTCCGTGCAGCAAACTCCTGTCTGCACATCCAGGCATTTCCATACATCCTCTGAAATTCAGGCAGAGGTTCCCAAACCTCAATTCCTGACTTCCATGCACCTGCAGGCTCAGCACCATGTGGAAGCTGCCAAGGCTTAGGGCTTGCACCCTCTGACACAGCAGCCCAAACTGTACCTTGGCCCCTTTAAGCAATGGCTGGAGCAACTGGAATCCAGGGCACCAACTCCCTAGACTTCAGAGAACAGGGTGACTCTGGGACTGGCCCATGAAATCAGTTTTTCCTCCTAGGCCTCTGGACCTGTGATGGGCAGGGCTTCCCTGAAGACCTCTGATATGCCCTGGAGACATTTTTGGGGATTAATATTTGGCTCCTCATTACTTATGCAAATTTCTGCAGCTAGCTTGAATTTCTCCTCAGAAAATGGGTTTTTTTTTTCTATCCCATCATCAAGCTGCAAATTTTCTGAACTTTTATGCTCTGGTTTCCTTTTAAAACTGAATGCTTTTAATAGCACCCAAGTTACCTCTTGAATGTTTTGTTGCTTAGAAATTTCTTCCACCAGATACTCTAAATCATCTCCCTCAAGTTCAAATTTTCAAAGATCTCTAGGGCAGGGGTATAATGCCACCAATCTCTTTGCTAAATGATAGCAAGAGTCACCTTTACTCCAGTTTCCTACAAGTTCCTCATCTCCATCTGAGATCATCTTGGCCTGGATTTCATTGTCCATATCATTATCAACATTTTGGTGAAAGTCATTCAACTAGTTTCTAGGAAGTTCCAAACTTTCCCAAATTTTCCTGTCATTTGAGCCCTCCAACTCTCTAGGAAGTTTCAAACTTTCTCACATTTTTCTATCTTCTTCTGAGCTTCCAAGTGTTCCAATCTCTGCCTGTTACCCAGTTCCAAAGTCACTTCCATATCTGTGGGTATCTTTACAGCAGCACCCTACTCCTGGTACCAATTTAATGTATTAGTCTGCTCTCATGCTGCTGATAGAGACATACCCAAGACTGGGTACTTTATAAAGAAAAGGAGGTTTAATGGACTCATAGTTCCATGTAGCTGGAGAGGTCTCACATTCATGGTGGAAGGCAAGGGAAGAACAAAGGCACATTTTACATGGAAGCAAGCAAAGAAAAAAATGAGAATCAGGCAAAAGGGGTTCCCCCTTATAAAAACATCAGATCTCATGATACTTATTCACTATCATGAGAATAGTCTGGAGGAAAACTGCCCCTACAGTTCAATTATCTCCCACTAGGTCCCTCCCAAAACACCTGGGAATTATAAGAGCTACAATTCAAGATGAGATTTGGGTGGGGACACAGTCAAAGCCTATCAGTCCCCTTATCTCCAAACAAGTATAGTAGCTCCCAAGCAATAGTTCATAACCATTCTGAAACAGCTGAAGTGACAGATATAGAATTCAGAATCTGGATGGTAAGGAAGCTCATTGATTTAGGAGAAAGTAGAAACCTGATCCAAGGAAACCAAAGAATCCAGTAAAATGATCTAAGAGTTGAAAGATGAAATAGCGATTTTAAGAAATAATCTAACTGAACTTCTAGAGCTGAAAAACTCACTACAAAATGTTGGGGTCCACATGTTTCCTAAACAAAGGAATGAACACACAAGACAACACAGGACAAGACACACATGGTGGCCGCACCAAATGGCACACTCTGCTTTATTTTATACAGCTGTTTGTGGAATGTTACCAAGTCACGGGGCATGTGTTGCTTCTCTGACCTTTCCTTGACTCCCAAGATCAGTAAACATTGACCAGTTCCCAGAGCCCACTGTTTACAGCTGGCTCCTTTGCCCTTCCTGTTTGCAGAGAAGGACCATCCTGCTTTGTCTGCAAGAGCAGGGCTTATTGGGAATGTCTCGTTTGCAAGCATGCAGTCCTCTACATCTCCCCCTTCTTTATTTACAGGTTTGAATTTCTTTCTAAACCATCATCACATGTTGGGCTCGCTGGGATTCGGTCTTTGCCCCATGGCACCATTTCCAGCAGACCGTGAAAATGACAAAGGCAAAAACAACAATCAATACATTACTAGAAACAGAAGTCAGTAAAGTTTTTATAGGATTCATAGGGTTTAAAGATTTCAAGCTTTGTGCAATACCAGTCATTAAATCTGTGCCAGTCAGCAATGGTAACTGATTACAAAATGTTTTAGAAATATTGTGTGTTAGTTTTTGTATTTTTAGGGAAAGATTATTATGGCCAATTAAAAGCCTTTTTATCTTTGTCCAATTATGTACAGTGTTGTTAAAAGGAACAGGGGTAATACAAAATTGAGTAATATTTCCATCACATTTTAACAAGGCTAGAGTATTTAACACTGTCAGCTGATCCCCTATCCAAGAAACCACTTGTTTTAAGTTATCTACTCATTTAGTCAAATGAGCATCGATGTCTCGTTGTTGTTGTTACAACAAGTGAGATTGTTCATGCCATTGTTGCACGAACTCTGCATTTTGGATACTCTGATGTAACGCCAGTCCAGCAACAGTGGCAGTGGAAGCAATGGCCACACGTCCCACTACTGCTGTTACGATGATCCTAACCGCTCTCCAGCTGCGGTGGACAAGATCTTGCATTACTTTGTAAATTTGAGTAACCCCAGTAGATTTACTCCAGGTGCATGTCAAGTTCACAGGTAATCAGGTTTTTTTCTAACTCTTAAAATATATATATTGGAGTGAGTCTTATTCTGATTATTATTCCACCAAGTAGTATTTATACAGCTTAAAAATGTACGGTTGCCCATACAGTTAACTACTCCTGTATTATTATCCCATTTAAAGATTCTCGCTAACAACAAGTAAGGTTTTTTAACACAAGCAATGACATATCTACATCTGTTTCGATGTAAAGATATATGGAAAGGATTAGAAAGATTAGTGGTATTTAAAGACATATTTCCCGTAAAAGTAGACATTGGTTTGCCAGTAGCTAGTAACTTTCATATATGACTTTGTATTTGTGAGGTGTTGGCCAAATGTGGCATAGGGGGCGACAAGCCACCATCATGCCAAATAATAGTTTCATTACCATCAGCATAAATGTTGTGATTATTTCTATGTCATCGTAGGCTAATGTGGCTAAACTTAGTCTGAAAATCTCCATGCACATTTCAGTCAGTGACAAGGTATCTGTAATTCCTACCTTTTACCTCTAATAATAATTGTGGTCTACTTCTTTTACATCTAGTCCACTCTAATTGGGAAACACCTCCGGACATGTCAGGAATAGGACATAAGGATAATGTAGTAGGCAAGGTTTCGTTAAGCAGAGCAGTATGATTATATTTAAAATTCTGAGTAACAAGCAATCATAGTAAAGGCAACAATGTGACTATGATTATAGTGCACAGCCCAAGCCGCATGAGAAGGATGTAAACAATGTGGACTGTTCCCAAGACATATAGGTAACCCTTTCACCCCAAATTGATATGAACTATTTATTATACCCGTGTCTAACTCAGGATCCTGATTTAAAAAAGGTGATGGCATCCAAGCAGTATCATTAGTAAATACTAAAACTTCTCTGTCTCCCCAGGTCACACCTTGATATAAGGGTGGAAAGGGAATATAAGCCCAATATGTGAATTCTCCAGCTGTTATCTGGCAATTTACTACAGCTAGCATAGCCAGAAATAAGGTCAGTGAGATTTGGGGCTGTCTAACTTGTTGAACAACCCCTTCAGTTTCTTGAGTAAGCTTTTTTAGCTGACCCCATGTTGGGGGTTCCTCTCATCGAGTTTCGAAGGTGAAAGTTTTCTGACTACTCAGATTTAATTTTTGAAATGCCGCCAGGAAGTCCTCCGGCAGGCTCCTCTTCGCCATGGCACTGCTTCAACCGTCGGGATGGGAACCACTCGTCTCCGGCACCTGTACGAACAAGAGCATAACCTCGACCTCGACCCCATTGTAAAACTTTTCCTTTTAAATATTGGCCTTGTAATGAAGGATAGTACACCCACAAATTGTTAGCTTGTGGCTTTTCTAATGGTTGTTGAAAATGTTTTACTGCTGCAGATTGCTGTAATTGGCGCCAATAGTTAAGAAAATTTAAAGTAAAAAGAGCTTTCAGAATTTGATGTTTTGGGGAATCTCATCCACTTCCCCCTGTTTGTTTTAAAACTTGTAATTTTAAGGTAGTATTAGTTTTTTAAATAATTATTTGACCTTGACTGTTAAATGGAATATCAGTGGAATGACGAATGTGGTATGAAGAGAGGAAGGCAGCCAATTTGTGAGAGTAACAAGTAGGAGTATTGTCAGTTTTTAATTTAGTAGGAACTCCTATAACTGTAAAGCAAGTAAGTAAAGGAGTAATAACAGAATCAGCTTTTTTAGAGGGTAATGGTGTAGCCCATTGGAAGTGTGACCAAGTATTAATTATATGATGAACATATTTTAAACGACCAAAAGAAGAAACATAAGTTATATTTATTTGTCAAATATGATTTTGTTGAGTGTCTCGGGGATTCATACCTGGACTTAAAAAGGGTGCAATAATAGGAGCACAAGATGGACAGGCTCTGACAATAGTTTGGGCTTGACAGTGTATTACAGAAAATCGTCGTTGTCATCCTAAACTGTTAGTATGATGTAATTGATGTTCATCCTGAGCCTGTTGGACATTGCCAACAAGTAAAGAATCAATTTGGCTATTACCAAAAGTTAAAGGTCCTGGTAAAGCTGAATGTGAATGAATATGAGTGATAAAAAGGGGGGTTGTATGGAAAGTAAGAGTCAAAAACAATAAGGAAAATAGTTTTTGTAAAGGGGTTTTTGGGAGGAATGGTAAAGAAGTTTGAGAAATATACTTAGTCACATATACAGTATATTGGGAATCACTAACTATATTACAAGGGGTTTGAGGCCAATTTTGTAGTACTATAAGAATAGTAAAAAGTTCTTTCTGTTGTACAGATTTAAATGGATAGTGAGAAATTTTTGAATTATTTGATGTCCAGTATCTAGCTTTTTTATTGTTAGAAGCATTAGTAAAAAAGGTGGGACCTTTAACCAGAGTATAAGAAATAGGATTATAGGGCAGGAAAGAATATTGTTGTAGAAAAGCAAATAATCTATGACTGGGATAGTGTTGAGAAAAGGAACCACTATACTTAGCACAAGTCACTTGTTATCTTTTATGAGTTTTTAGTAGAGATTTAATGTATTGATTCGATAATCGGGTAATAATTTTTACAGGGTTAATTTCAAGCAATTGATGAGTTTTATGTTGTCATTTAATAATTAATTTAGCCAATTTATTAATATAAGGGTAATTTTTTTAATGGCTTTATTAGTCAAAAATAGCCACTTTAGAATGTTATTATTTTGATGTAAGAGGGCTGCTGGTGAATGAGGAGTATGAAAAAGACATAAAGAGAGTGGAAGATCAGGTATAATATAATCAAGGTGAGCTTTACTAATTTTAATTTTTACAAAAGACAATTTCGCTTCTGTAGTAGGGGATAATTGTCAAGAACTGTTTAAATCTGAATCCCCTTCCAAGGTAGCAAACAAATGTTGTAATTTATAAATAGGAATACCTAAGATGGGACGAAGCCAATTAATATCCCCCAACAATTTTTGAAAGTCATTAAGGGTAATAAGGTGATCTCTCCTAATTTGAACCTTTTGTGGGTGGATTTGTTTTTTTAGCCAATAGATACCCCAAATATTGAATGGGGAACTGAGTTTGTATTTTTTTAGGAGACATTTGTAAATTATAATGAATTAACTGTTGTTGTAAAACCTTAAAAACTTGATTTTGGAGGGTTACATTAGGGATAGCCAATAAAATATCATCTATATAATGATAAATTAACACAGTTGGAAACTGATTTTTTACAGGATTTAAAGTCCTATGTATGAATTTTTGACATAAAGTAGGGCTATTAAGCATACCCTGGGGAAGAACCTTCCACTGATATTTTTGAGTGGGCTGCCCATTATTATATTTAGGAATAATAAAGGCAAACTTCTTATAATTTTGAGGTTGTAATGGAATAGAGAAAAAACAATCTTTGAGATGTATGACCATTAATTTTCAACTTTGTGGGATAAGGGTGGGATTAGGAAGACCAGGCTGTAAACTCCTCATAGGTTGAATGTAAACATTTATAGTTTTAAGATCAGTTAATAAACGCCATTTTTTCCTTTTTTTTTTTTTTTAACATGACAAAGACAGGGGTATTCCATGCAGAAGTACTTGGTTCTATATGCCCCTCGGCCAATTGTTTTTTTGATGAACTCTTTTAAAGCTGCAAGTTTTTCTTTAGATAATGGCCACTGTTCCACCCAAACAGGAGTGGTAGTTTTCCACTTTAATTGCAAAGGTTGAAGCTGGTGAACAGTGGCTATGAGTTTAAAGGATTGTAGCCCATTTTGAACACCATATTTTTGGCAGCTGAAGAAATATGAGGCATGTTTTAAAAAGCACCAAATTGTTGTAAAAGATTTTGTCCCCAAAGATTAATATTGATAGGAACAATATAAAAAAAAATTGACCTTGTTGACCTTTAGGACCGACACAGGTTAAAGGTTCTATGCTTTGATAAACCACAGAAGCAGCATCCAAGCCAGTGAGTGTAACTGAAACTTTTTTTTTTATTGCATAGACCACTGATTTAAACAAATGATAGGCACATCCGACCCCATGTCAATTAATCCTTCAAAAACTATTCCATTGATGTGTAATGAACATAAGGGCTTTTGATCAGAAACTAAAGTTTCCTAAAAAACAATTTTTCCTGTGCTACCGAACCCTCCCTAGATAGAAACGGAAAAAAAGGCTATAAAAGTAATTGTACAATACGTTCCCCTGCCTCCAGGCGCATAAATTGTGAGACTTGTACCATAATAAGAATTTCATTAGTAAAATCAGGATTAATAATTTTTGGAATTACCATTAACCCCCGTATAGTACTGCTGCTTTGACCTAACAAAAGTCCTACATGTCCCTTTGGCAAAGGGCCACACACTCCAGTAGCTAATTTATATACTTCTCCATTGGAGACAAGGTATAAGGCTGAGTAATAGCTAAGTCAGTAGTGGCACTCTGCTTAGTTGCTGCATAAAGCTGGGAAACTGGGGTAAGGGGTGGTATCCTTAAGCAGGACTTGAATTTATTCCTTGATGTTGTAGGCCATTGCTCACTGGGTATTATGGTAAGCTTGCATTATAATTGTTGGGGCCCCAAGACTGTGGGCCCTGGCTCCCATTTCCCGGGAGAGGAGACAGTAAATTTTCACTTTTATCAGTTTTGGAATGACATTCATTTGTCCAATGTCGACCTTTGCCACAATGTTTGCACACCTCTGAACACAGCTTTCTGCCTTGAGAGATAAAAGTGTTCAATTTTTTGCGACATTCTTTCTTGAAATGTCCAGGTTTACCACGTTGAAAGCAAACACCTTGTTTGTTATTTTCTTTTAAGGCTTTAGATAGGGCTCCAGCAAATAATTGAGCATTATAAATAGCCCCTCCAACACCAGCACAAGCTCTAATATATTTATCTAAATTGGCCCCACTGGCCTTTAATGATCTCAACAATTTTTGACAGTCAGCATTAGCATTTTCAAAAGACAATGTTTGTAGCAAAATTTTTGAAGTAGGGCCAACACCCACAGTTTTCAAGACAGCATCTTGAAGACAGGCTACAAAATTCGGATATGGTTCATTTGCACCCTGTAAAATCTTCACAAAGGAGAGGGAAGATTTTCCTGCTATTTCTACCTTATTCCAGGCCCTTAAAAACAAAGTCTTGATTTGAGTAAGGGTGACATCATCTAGGCCAGCCTGAGCATTAAGAGTAGCATATTGGCCCGTGCCTGTGAGTTGTTCCTCAGTGGGTCCTGGGGGATCACACGTAGCATTTTTCCTAACCTGCATATGCGCCTCATCCATCCACCAGCTGTGCAATTGTAACCACTGAGAACAATCAAGAATAGCCTTCCCCAAAGTCTCCCAGTCTATAGGAATCATCAAATTTTCTGATGAAAAAGCATCAAGAAGACCAAGGACAAAAGGAGATTGAGGTCCATAGTTAGAAATAGCAGCTTTCATTTCTTTCAAAAATTTAAATTGTAAGGCAGTAAATTGGACATAATTGCCACCATTTGGAAACTGAGCATTAGGAGCAAAAGGAGCATGAATAATTGGAAACAAATCCAGATCCTCAAATTCTCTTATCTTTTCCTTTTCTCCCTCCCCCAGTGGCAAGAAAGGCACTGAGAAAACTTTGCCAGACAAAGGTAAGGAAGCTGGGAGGTTGGAGGCACTGGAAAATCCCCTTCTAACAGGGCAGAAGGAAAAGAAACACGGAAAGCTCGCAAAGGTGAATTAGAAGAATGTATCTGTAATATCTGTTGAAGCATTCCCATAATACACTCTATGTCAGAATTCCCCTTAGAAGATGAAAGAGTTGGCTCTTCCTCTTCTCCCCCTTTTGCTACACCCCCCCATCCTCTGTTATCCTGGCATAAACGGGCTCCATTTCAGATTCATTTTTTTCCAAATCCTCAGATGCCTTTCTTCCTCTGGCTACATCACCACACTCTGAATCAGTCTCAAGTAACTCTAATGCCTGAGTGATAGAGTTACACAAGGCCCACAAATTTAGAGGCATAGTATCCCCTAACTGGTGAGCTCTATGCAGAGCTTTTACTACCTGTAACCATTCTCTCCAATTCAGCTGCACTTTAGTCTGATACTGAAACCAGTAACAATGTTGTTCAACATGGGCAAACAATCGCTTCAAAGTCTTTTCTTTCACTTCTACTCCTATAGACAGCAACAGTCCTTGAAGCAGCCGTAAATATTCTGAGGCCAGAGAGGTGGAATTCCACATAATTATCCCATGGGTCCCCCTTCTGTACCTACACACCCGGGGTGCTCCCCCTCTGGTTCCTTGCTCTCTTGGAGCCATGGACCCTGCTCACTGTGCCAGTTGTTGGGGTCTGCGTGTTTCCTAAACAAAGGAATGAACACACAAGACAACATAGGACAAGACATACATGGTGGCCACGCCGAATGGCACACTCTGCTTCATTTTATACAGCCGTTTGTGGAATGTTACCAAGTCACGGGGCATGTGTTGCTTCTCTGACCTTTCCTTGACTCCCAAGATCAGTAAACATTGACCAGTTCCCAGAGCCCACTGTTTACAGCTGGCTCCTTTGCCCTTCCTGTTTGCAGAGAAGGACCATCCTGCTTTGTCTGCAAGAGCAGGGCTTATCGGGAACGTCTCATTTGTGAGCACGCAGTCCTCTACACAAAAACTTCATAATACACTAGGAAGTATTAATAGAAAAATAGACCATGCTGAGGAAAAAATCTCAGAGCCTGAAGATCAGTTCTTTGACTACACTCAGTGGGACCAAAATTTCTAAAAATAAGAAAAATGAAAAACCTCCACAAAATGTGGGGTTATATAAAGAGAGCAAACCTACAACCCATTGGCATTTCTGAGAGAGAAGAGAGAATAGGCAGCTTGGAAAATATATTTGTGGATATAGTCCACAAAAATTCCCCTAATCTCACTAGAGAGGTTGATATGCAAATCCAAGAAATACAGAGAACCCAGGCTAGGTATTATACAAGGCACATAATGAACAGATTAACCAAAGTCAGTGCAAAAGAAAAAAATCTTAAACGCAGCTAGAAAGAAGGATCAAGTTATCTAAAAAGGGAATACCGTCAGGTTAGTAGCAGACCTCTCAGCCAGAAGAGACTGGGAGCCTAACTTTAGTGTCCTAAAAGAAAAGAAATTCCAGCCAAGAATTTCATATCCTGCCTCCCTAAGCTTTATACATAAAGGAGAAATAAAATCTATCTCAGAGAAGCAAATGCTGAAGGAATACATTACAACTAGATCAGCCTTATGGGAGGTCCCTAAGAGAGTGCTAAACATGGGATCAAAAGAATGATACCTGCTACCACAAAAACACACAAGGACATAGCCCACAGGTATGCTAAATCAACTACATAATTAAGTCTACCTAACAACTAGCAAACAACATGATGACAGGATTAAAATCACACATATAATTATCAACCTTGCCTGTAAATGAGCTAAATGCCCTATTTAAAGAACAAAGAGGAGCAAGCTGGATAAAAAAGACAAACCCTACCATCTGTTGTCTTCAAGAGACTCATCTCAGATGTGATGACACTCACAGGCTCAAAGTAAAATAATGGAGAAATATCAACCAGGCAAACAGAAAACAAAAAAGAACAGGAATAGCTATTCTTAAGTCAGATAAAACAACCATTTTAATATAGAACCAAACTTAACTTCTAGAACAGAAAAATCCCTCAATATTGACTTTAGACTTTAATGAAAATTAAGAACAATGAAAGACATTACATGATGATAAAGGGTACAATCCAATAAGAAGCTTTAACTATGTTAATCTGCTGGTAACCTGATGGTTTTCCCTCCATGTATAAATTGACCCTTCTCTCTAGCTGCCTTTAAGATTGTTTTCTTTTTCATTGACTATCCAATATTGGAGAACCTAGAGTTATAAAATAAGTTCTTCCCAGTCTACAAAAAGCCTTAGACAACCACACAATAATAGTGAGGAACTTTAACACAATACTGAAAGCATTAAACAGATCATCGAGGCAGGAAACTAACAAAGACACTCTGGACTTATGCTTGACACTTGACCAATTGGACTGATAGACATCTACAGAACACTCTACCCAAAAACCACAGAATATATATTCTTATCATCTGGACATAGACCATATTCTAAGATTGACCACAGGCTGGAAACTGAACAACTTGTTTCTGAATAACTTCTGGGTGAACATCAAAATTAAGACAGAAATTTAAAACAATTTGAAATTAATGAAAATTGGGACACAAGTTACCAAAATTTCAGGGATGCACCCAAGGTAATATTAAGAGGAAAGTTCATAACCTTAAACACCTTCATCAGGAAGTTAGAAAGATCTCAAATTATTAATCTAACTTTGTACCTAAAAGAACTAGAAAACCAAAGAACAAACCAACTCCAAAGCTAGCAGAAGATAAAAAATAATTAAAATTAGAGAGGAACTTAATGAAATTGAGATGCAAAAATCCATACAAAAGATCAACAAAACCAAGAGTTGGTTATTTAAAAAATAAATAAGATTAATAGACTGCTAGCTAGATAAAGAAAAAAAAAAGATCCAAATAAGTACAATCTGAAGTGACAGAGATGACATTACAGCCAATCACACAGACATACAAAAGCTCCTTAGAGAATACTATGAGAAACTCTATGCACACAAATAAGAAGATATGGAGGAAACGGATAAATACCTGGAAACCCACAATCTCCCAAGATTGAGTCAGGAAGTGATTGCAACTCTGTTTAGAACAGTATTGAGTTCTGAAATTGAATTAGTAATAAAAAGAAAACCTACCAACCCAAAAAGACCCTGGATCAGATGAATTCACAGCCAAATTCTACCAGAAAGACAAAGAACTGGTTTCAATCCTACTGAGACTATTGATTTTTTGGAAATCAAAAAGGAGGAACTCCTCCCTATGTCATCAGCCTAATACCGAAATCTGACAGAGACACAACAAGGAAATAAAACTTCAGGCTAATATCCCTGGTGAATATAAATGCAAAAATCTCAATAAAATACTAGCAAATTGAATACAGCAGCACATCAAAAAGTTAATTCACCATGATCAAGTAGGCTTCCTTCCTGCAGTGCAAGGTGGGTTCAAGATAGGCAAATCAATAAAGGTGATTCACCACATAAACAGGATGAAAAGAAAAAGCCATATGATCATCCCAATAGATGCAGAAAAAGTTTTCAGTAAAATTTAACATCATTTCATTACAAAAACCCTCAACAGATCAGGCGTCAAACAAACATATCACAACATAGTAAGAGCGATCTATGACAAACCCACAACTAATACACTGAATGGGTAAAGGCTAGAACCATTCCTTTGAGAACTGCAACAAGGCAAAGATGCCCACTCTCTTTTAAAGAAATCATTCACATGTAACTATCACTTAGGAAGGGCAACTTTCATGGAAAAGAAATGATACATGCCCGCTCCAAAGAATCTTTTATTTTACTTGATTTGCAGGAATCTGTCATGGAGAAAGACAGTTAGTAACTGCCTTCAAACTTACTAGTAGGGAATAGCATGATGGAAAGAATGATTATGAGATTGCCACTCTCTAGTTGTATAACTTCAGGAAGGGCATTCAACCTGTGAGTCTCAGATTTTAGTGGTAAAATAACATGTACCTCAGTGTTGCTATGAGGATTCAATCAGATAATATAGAAGTGCCTAGCACCTATCACCAAACATTACCTAGACAATATACCCATCACCATAATACAAAATTGAATACCCAATTACAAGTTACATAAGAGTGCTCAAATATAAAGAAGATTGTAATTATGGAGATAAAGTCTAGGTAATGAATTGATTATTTCACTCACGTTTAAAATTTTATGTCTATGGCCTCTATGTTCCAGCACTATAAATGGTGGCTTCCTTTCTTAACTTTTCCTAATATCCTATCCAAGTTTCTATAATGAAATCAGCTGTTTATCCTAATGGACAATTCTAACTTCCTAGGCATTAGGAGCACCTATCTCATTTACCAACTCACTCACCAATGAATCAAAAAAGCAACCCAAAACCAAAAGAAAATGCCAAGTATTGGGTTCAAGCCCTAGATTCAACTACTTTACCATCTGCATGACTTTAGGCATGTTGATCTTTCTAGACTCAAAATTTTTCAGCCGTAAAGTGGTAATCTATAGTTGCTTTACAAATGTTTGTGGGTTTTATGTAAAGATGAAAAGACTTATACTCTTTGGCTTTGTAAATTTGGGTCTTTCATAAATACAATTAATAGTATCATTTATCTTATTGGTATATATGACTATATTCAACTTAAGTAAAACTAGTTTATGATTCTATATATTTACAATGTGTAACAGATTTATTTTCTATTCTTTCAAACTATACCCTAGAGAGAAATTAAAACCTGGAATCTGTGAAAAAGCAGCCAATATTTTTCTCTCCTTATGCTGGAAAACCAGAAAATAGCAGCATAATGAGACAAGCATAGTAATTAAACTATTTGCAGAACTAATTCTATGTGATATGATGAAGACGCCCTCCTGGCCCTCAATAAAACATAAATAAGCAATTTTGTCTTACAAAGCATTATTTTTAAAAGACAGAAATTCACCTCTTACCTTTATCTTCTTTCACTTTCCACTCTAGGATTTTGTATTATTTTGCAAAGTAGAGATGATTCATTTCTGAAAAATGGCAACCATTT
The DNA here is from genome assembly GCF_000951035.1 of Colobus angolensis palliatus. Lineage (NCBI taxonomy): Eukaryota > Metazoa > Chordata > Mammalia > Primates > Cercopithecidae > Colobus > Colobus angolensis. The sequence goes on from NW_012118443.1 coordinate 35,861, forward strand.
TCAGTGCTGGCATAGGAGGGTGGCAATATTGGTGAATAATTCTGAAAGCATGTCTCTATACAACATCCTCGATTCTTCAGCTTTTCAGGACCAAATGTGTCTATTTCATTTTTTTTTTCTGTTTTCTAGTAAAAACCTAAGTTTTTTTGAGCCAGATTATGGGGTCAATAAACTAAACACTTTAAAGTGTATATATTCAATCTGTAATTAATGGCCCATAAAACTTCACTGGAAATTAAATGAGGGAGAAGAATGTATTTATCAGAAACCCTCTTGGAGAGTATTCTACATGTTACTGAATCGAATGCTCCCTTATTGTGGTGTATGCTGGGAAAAGGGGGTTTTTCATGAAGCACAACATCCCTCCCTACACCCTCCCAAAAGTCTCTCCTCACAAAGGGGTATGAAATGGACCCTAAACTACCCTGTAAGGATGTCATCAAGGTGTCAGCAGGATTGTATTCCTTCTGGAGGCTTTAGAGCAGAATCCATTTCCTTAACCTTCCCAGTTCCTGTAGAGGACTCCTGCCTTCCTTGGCCTATGGTCCCTTTCTCAAATCACTCTGACCTCTGCTTCCATCATCATGTCTCCTTCTTTCATTCTGACCTTCCTTCCTCCATTTTCTAAGCCTCCTTGTGATTATGTTGGACCCACTGAACAGGCCAGGATAATATTCTCATCTCATGATGCTTAACCTAACCATATCTGCAAAGTATCTTTTGCCACTTAAGGTAACACATTCACCAGTTGTAGGGATTAGGAGGTAGACACCTTTGGGGAGCCATTATTCTTCTTAGTATACTGCATATGCTATTCTGGAATAAAAAGGATGTGAATTTAAACCCTGAATCATTATTTGTTCTATAGGACTTCAAGCAGATTGCTGAAGTAAAGATTTTGCTAAAATCTTCCCAAAGCTATACATTGGTGATCTTAGTGATATCTGCCTTACTGGTTGTGAGAGTCAAATAGGCCACAAGGCTAGTTGAACAATGCCAACACAGTGACTACATCTTATTTGCTATACTAATATTTCTCAAATTTCAGTGACTAATGACACTTTTCAAGAAAAAAAGTTCTCTTCAGCATGGATAAAATATTTAAATTATTTTATTACTTAAATAAGTACAGCTGAGTTAAAACTGTAAGTACAACTGAGAAAAAACTGAGTTAGCTTTTGTTTACAACTCTTAAACAAATATATGAAGCAAATTTACAAGGCAAATTAATAGACTTAAGCAATGCTTATAAACTAAATTGCATACTTGCTACTATGCCATTGTACTTTTCCAGTTTGACATTCTTATTTACTGTGTGTGTGTATGTGTGTGTGTGTGTGTGTGTGTGTGTAAGCGTGTTTTGAGATGAGATGGGGTCTCACTCTGTCACCCAGGCTGGACTGCAGTGGTGCAATCTTGGCTCACTGAAACTTCCACCTCCCGGACTCAAGCTGTCTTCCCACATCAGCCTCCCGAGTAGCTAGGCGCACCACCATTTCTGGGCAATTTTTTTGTATTTTTGGTAAATATGGGGTTTTGCCATGTTGTCCAGGCTGGTCTCAAAATCCTGAGCTCAAGCGATCTGCCCACCTCGGCATCCCAGAGTGCTGGGTTTACAGCCATGAGCCACTGTACCAGGCCAGTGTTCGTATTTGCTATAGTTTTATGATACCCAAAAGCTTTCACTTTCTTTCAATGTTCAAATTATGCACTGGGAAACCTTTAGGAGCAGGATGGTCAGCCATGTTATCACTGGGCCTCCACACATCACCAGCCTGGGTATAAACATAAAATCAAACACAAGTGCTTAGGTCACATTGCAGTATCAACTCTAAGAACATCTAGCACTGCATTTTCTAGCACAATAGCAACTAGCCACTAAAGAGAAGTTAATATAAAAATATTAAATTAATATTTAAGTTATTATTTAATTAAATTACCAGCCTGGCCAATATGGTGAAACCCCTCTCTACTAAAAATACAAAAATTAGCCAGACATGGTGGCATGGGCCTGTAGTGCCAGCTACTTAGGAGGCTGAGGCAACAGAATTACTCGATCCTGGAAGGTAGAGGTTGCAGTGAGCCAAGATGGAGCCACTGCACTCCAGCCTGGGCAACAGAGCAAGACTCCCGTCTCTAAATAAATAAGTAAATAAATTAATTAAATTAAAGTATCTGCTTAACTACCCTAGTCGCGTGTGACTGTGGTTATCATATTAGACAGTATAAAATACATTCTAATTATTGTGGAAAGTTGTGTTTTAAAATTTTTATGGAGAATTATGTAGCTTTAGACAACATCTAAAAAAACCGCTGCTTAGGAAACACTGCAGTAGATGGTTGGCCATGAGAAAAGGAGTTATTTCTACTGTATTAACTGCTTTTATCCCTAGTTCTTAGTGCTTAATACACACTTGTTGAAAGATTGAATTTCTAGTTTAAACGGCAAACTGTGTATATAAATTATGTTTTCAAACTAAGAAGTTCTGTGATGGAATAAATGTACTAGGAATAGAGATAAAATGTGTAGATCTTTTGTTTATCAAAAGATACATGAATTTAATTTATGTATCATTTAAATAGTTTAAATAATTTAAAATAAATTAAAATAAATTTAAAATAAAAGCTTTTCACATGGCTAAATATTTCACCATGTTTATCATAAGTAAACAAATCAAATTTTAATTATTGTTGTTCTATGAATAATGACCATCAATTATTAGGTTAAAATATTTTGATTTATTAATCATGCTAAATGAACACTGTCAAAATAACACATGTTATGGAAACTAAGACAACATCAAAGGTACAATATACATGTCATTATTGGTACTAATTAATGTCTTTACATATCTACTAATTCACTGTAGAGAATATATATGTTTCTGCAAATTTATATACAAATTCTAATTTTAACAGTGAAATCTTTCTTTTACTGAACTAGGGCATTTGCTCTGGAAAGGAACCCTTACTCTTTTTGGTGTTGTAGTTCTTGTTTTGTTTTCAAACAATGAAATCATTATGTAATTTGGAAAATTATCCCCATGCTGTTTGTGTTGTAATCCATGTTTGTTTAGTAAACCTTTTACTCTTAACACTATATTGATAACAATCTAAATATTTTACCTTCATCTTATATAAGCTTCACATGTTGGTATTTAAAAATCCTCTTGTAATGAACACAACTCTAAGAGATTAATGATTTACATGCTAGAGAAATGAAATAAGCTTGTCAATAATGAAATACATGTATGTATCCTACTTTCTGGCAAATAACATATTTCATTACTTGGCTGTTTGATTTACAAAAATTATAGATTGTATTGGAAGTCCCATGAATGTGCCTGGTAAAATATAATGGAATACTTATATTTCTCTTGAGAATATTATAATATAATATATTTGTATTTCTCTGAATTTGAAGGGAACAGCCTAAAACTGTATGCTATCAAAATGCAAATGTAACATAGTTTTGTCAGGAACCTACTCTCTCCATCAGGAAACATAGACCACAATAAGTTAATTCATGCTGCAAAACAATGCTTTCCATTAGCACAGTTTTATTTTCAAAACCAGAATAAAGTGTTGATTTAGAAGTAGTCTCAGTCCTCATCTTTGGAAAGATTCAGTTTTTCTTATTCAGGCTACAAGTATTTGTAAAAGAGTGTATAAAAATATTTCGCCTAACCACATTCATTTTGGCTACCTAGTTTAATGTGAATTATCTTGAAAGAGAGGATTAATGGGCATGACTATGGACCATAAAATATGTAATAGATAAATATTCTTGAAAAACAGCGACTCTTAAAAAGCTAATATGCTTTTCACTTATTTTGGAACCTGGAGTAATACTGATGTCCTTGAACAAAGTGATATATTTAGAGCAGATGACTGGCTGCTATGGGGATTTAAAAATTATCTATTTCTCCACTTTTTAATTTTCTTCTGAAAATAAATTTGAATGCACTTCCTCAAATCTTTCACATTTTCATACCTTTTTACTCTTTATTGTGCTGATATCTCTAAATGGAATGCTCCCCCCTCCTACCCACATCTCTTTTTTTCTGACACCTAACTAAATTATATTATCTTAAATTTTAAACCTGAGCATCTTTGTGAAGCTTTCTCTAACACTAGGGATAAAGCATCTGGTTTATGAGTATTTTTTCAGGTATATCAATTTTCTCAGAAATTTGTCAGACAAAGTTTTAAATTTTAAAAGTTTAAATCTTCTATAGTTAATATATCAATTACCTATTTTATTAAATGTGTCAATAACAAAGATTCACATGGAGTTTTTTTCTTGAATGAAATGCTATAAATTGACTTCTGATAGCAATAAAGTCAACAAAGTTTGGTCTCTCTTTTATATTTGTAGTAATCTCTTAGTAAGTCAATATTGCAATGTATCAGAATATTCTTCACTAGTAGGTCAATATAAAATTCAGGAGATCATATAAAGGACCAAAATGTAGTCACAGAGCCTTCTTACACTAATAGTAATTGGTACAGTTTGTACTGACAAGTTCTTTGGCCTTCAAACAATTGTAGAATCCAGAAAAATTTTCTAAGACACAAATAAAAGATGTGCTACAGTTTACTATTCTTCCAAAATTCCATGTGTCAAATAATTGAAATGGTACCTGTCTGCAATACTGAAAAACATAAATGGTAGCAGTTCCAAGGAGACTGATTTTATAACCACTTTAACTCTTCTGGATGTAAACTTCTGGATTCATTCAAATACATGGTGAATTGAAGTTGCTAAAAGAGGAAAGCAGGTATTAATACCTATGCTATTAATGTTGTCATTTTCATGAGTCTGTTTCAGATTTATCCTTATACATTAATAATATTAAGATCTCCCAAAGCAGAGATTTAATTATATTTTCTGAATAAGGCAATACATTTGTGAGCATACTTAGAACCATCATAAATAAAGCTAAAACGTATTCTTTAAATACATGACCCAAGTAAATTTGTGTTGCTGTGACCTTGATTTAATAACATGGAATTTTCACATTAATCACTTGCTAATCAAAGAAATGGTATAATCTTTGATGAAGTATCCCTAGGTTCTAATTTATTTCTTTATTTTTATAAGCCAGGATATATTTTTATAATATGTTATTTTAAATGGCATTATGATCAACAGATATTTATTAAATATTTACTAGGAGCATGTCAAACAAAAGACTCATTACTCAAGCTCCACCAAACTGTTTTCTAGACTAAATTAATTACAGATTCTTAGGCAAATGACAATGCACAGAGTTGGGCTAATGGCTTCACGATGTTCCTAGTTTCCTAGGACCCAATCTAGTCCCATCTCCTCAAGTAGTCTTCAATGACGTTAACTACTTTTCTTCTTCCCAAACTTAGGTGACATTATATCCTAGGATAGCTTTCAGTTCTTTCATTTATTCAAGTGTTATCAATGAATAATGAATAGTTCAGTAGTTATTAAGGACTACTGAATGTTTGATACTGTGTTAAGCACCGAGTATGTTATTGCTATCAAGTGTCTACAAGACAAATAACGTTAGCAACATAATAAATGCACTGTATTAAGTGGCTTTACAGTAGCAACAATATCAGACATATATTTCTCATTCATAGTACTGTAGGCACCTGTGGGTTGGCTGCTATGCCTCCATGAATTTCCATCTCAGAACAAAGGCTAGAGATACAGTCCCTATTTAGTACCTGACATTCTTATGGCAGAGGAAATAGTGCAGGAGTTAATTGTTCAGTGACTTTTAACATTTCTGCTTGAATGTAATACACAGTTGATTTGTACTGTTTGAGGTAGTAATGTTCTGCAAAGAATATTACTTATTAATTGTATATTAAAATACATTATTTGAAATATGTTAATATAATTATATATTAATGTTATACAGTGAAAAATAATTAATCGCGGTGTTATGAATAATCAAGTTAAAAAATAAATAGCCTTCCACAGAAATTCTTATATATGCAGCTTTTTGCCTAGCTTTTTGGCATTGAACATAAGGTGATTACAAACTGCACAAGCATTTGACCCAAATGCATTTGTGATAATTAGTTATTTTCCATTAATGAAAGTATGTAATATTTTCAGTAAAGCTGTTACTTTTTTTATCAGATTGAGAAATAAGAGGTTTATGAACAGGTAAGTTGAATAAAAATCTGTATAGACATCTTAAGTTGTAGTAATTAATAAAAGTTTTATGAAACAAGTTTTTGATTGCCAGTATTACTGCTGTTTAAGTTAAGGAAATAGTTGGGATTTGGTGTAATAGGATTCATGGCAGTAGAAAGCTAAAAGTATTGATTTAATTTCTCTCAACTTCAAAAAAAAAAAGAGAGAGAAAGAGAGAGAGACAGAGAAATAAAAATATCTCAGTTCAAGAGCTGACTACAAGGTTTGCCATGGGTAGTGTAAGACTATCATCACATCTGCTTAGAAATGAGGCATACATAAAAGTTTTGACCAGGATACCAGAGAGCAGACAGAAGGAACTCCAACCTGCAAACTAATGTATTGGCTGCTTCTGCCTCATTATGACTAATACATGTCCATTTTTCTGAGGCATTTGGCTAAGATTTGCTTTCACTGCAATGAGCTATCTGATAATGTGTTTGCAGAGGTGGAAAAGTAGAGTGCTCTACCAATGGAGAATACCCACAATCATGAAAAAAATTAAAAGTTCTGGCACGTAGCAAAAAGCTAAATTAGTTTATGCTAGCTTCATAAATAACCCTCTTGGCACTCACAGAGCACTGAATTCTGAAAAATGAAAGAAAGGGCTAAGTTTAGGTTGAGTGTTGAGCATTCTACTAAATGATGTGGGCCAAATAAAAACACTATGCTAAATATCTATTACATTAAATTTTAAGTTACCAGGTCAAAAATACCACCTTACACATCTTCTAGACATAGTACAAAGCGGTTTATTTTATTTTATTTTGTAAGTTAAATTTTCTTTTGTCATAAGGTAATGGAACATTTCTCAAACTACACAGGGTAAATAACTAGTTTTATTCTAAATTTCCAACCTATCATGGACTAATAATTCTATGAAATATAACAAAAATGAATTGTTAGAAAAGTGAAAGAAAAAACAGACATAAAATATGAGCTCATTTTTAGTATTAATTCTACAAAAATAAAATTACTCTGCCATACTGCTATAAAAATTTCTAAAAGCGTATTCTTAATTTCTGTATTTATGTTCAAAAATAGTAAAACAGGGATCTGAACAGGCACCAGTCCACAAAAGACACCTTTAAATGAACATCTGTGTTTCTTCCAAAGGTAAAATAAGTGCAATAAGCTTATAATTGCTCTAAATAAGGGTCACTGTCTTTGCCAAACTTTGATTTGTTTTCCCAATATTTAACTATTTTCAACAATTTGACAGTTACTTTTGTAAATTGAAATAACAAGCATATGTTGCCATTTCTTGACTTTTTCTTATTTTTATTTATCATTATTTTAACTTTTATTTTACATTTGGGAGTACATGTGAAGGTTTGTTACATAGGTAAGCACATGTCATGGGGATTAGTTGTCACAGGGATTTCTTAATGAAAAAGTGGACAATTGACTTGAATTAAAGTTTTATAAATGAGAATATTAAAATGACCAATAAACATAGGAAAACATGCTTATTTTCATTCATCATTAGATAAATACAAATTAAAACTACAATGAGATGTCACTGTAGCTATTATTCATCACTCAGGTATTAAGCCCAGTAACCAATAGTCATCTTTTCTGCTCCTATCCCTCCTCAAATCCTCCCCCATTAAGTAGACACAAGTGTCTGTTGTTTTTTCCTTTATGTTCATAAGTTCTTATAATTTGGCTCCCACTTATAAGTGAGAACATGCAGTATTTGGTTTTCTCTTTCTGTGTTAGTTTGCTAAAGATAACAGCCTCAAGCTTCATCCATGTTCCCATGATATTGTTCTTTTTGTGGCTGCATAGTATTCTATGGTATATATGTACCATATTTTCTTTATCCACTATGTCATTGATGAGCCTTCAGGTTGATTCCATGTCTTTGATATTGTGAATAGTGCTGCAATGAATATATGTGTGCACGTGTCTTTATGGTAGAATAATTTGTGTTCCTCTGATACATACCCAGTAATGGGATTGCTGGGTCAAATGGTAGCTCTGCTTTTAGATCTTTGAGGAATCACCATACTGTTTTCCACAATAGTTGAACTAATTTACACTCTTACCAACAACATGTAAGTGTTCCATTTTCTCCACAACCTCGCCAGCAACTGTCATTTTTTTACTTTTTAATAATAGTCATTCTTACTAGTGTGAGATGGATGTGGTTTTGATTTATATTTCTCTAATGATCAGGGATGTTGAGATTTTTTTTATATAATTCTTGGCCACATGTATGTCTTCTTTTGAAAAGTGTCTGTTCATGTCCTTCGTTCACTTTTTAATGGGGTTGTTTTTCTCTTGTAAATTTGTTTAAGTTCCTCACAGATGTTGAATAGTAGACCTTTGTCAGATGCATAGTTTGTAAATATTTTCTCCCATTCTGTAGGCTGTGTGTTTACTCTGTTGATAGTTTCTTTGGCTGTGAAGAAGCTCTTAAGTTAAATTTGATCTCACTTGTCAATTTTTGCTTTTGTCGCAATTGCTTTTGGTGTCTTTGTCATGGAGTCTTTGTCCGTTCCCATGTCCAGGATTTTACTGCCTAGGTTAATCGGTTTCACAGTTTTGGATTCAAATGACTTCACAGTATGAAGTACGAGGATATAATGTAATTGCATCCCCACTCATATACAATATTCTGCCATGTCCTCCCAGTGTATCAGATTTTTAAAAAATGTATACTGATCATTTAAATACAAGACCCTGACTGATATTCTGAACTAAGAAAAGATGACTGACAAATAATCAATAGCCAAAATACAAAGAGGAACTGTAATACATTTTATGGTAAAAATTTCAATTCTTCTTCCAAATTTTTCTGTGGATTCACTACAGTACTAACATAGCAACTAGCATTTTTGTGGGAATCAATAAAATATAAATGGATATGCAATAGGCCAAGAATATCCAGGATACACTTAAAGAAGAAGAAAATAGTGAAAAGACATGCTTTACCAGTTTTCATGCTCTATTTTAAATATGCAGTAAAACAGTTCAATATCATAACTATGACAGGCAAATATAGCAAAGAAATAGAAGATTTAGGAACAGACTCATAAAAATATTAACTCGATTTCTTGATTTGCTGTAAGTGGCACTTTAGAGCAGTGGTAATAAATTGATTTTTTATATATTTTTTTGAGAAAGAGTTTTGTTCTGTAGCCCAGGCTGGAGCGCAGTGGTGCAATCTCGGCTCACTGCAAGCTCCACCTCCCAGTAGAGACAGGGTTTCACCGTGTTAGCCAGGATGGTCTCGATCTCCCAACCTCATGATCCGCTCGCCTTGGCCTCTCAAAGTGCTGGGATTACAGGTGTGAGCCACCGCGCCCGGCCATAAATTGGTCTTTAATAATATTGCTAAGATGATTGTTTATGAAAAAAATAACTAGACCATACTTCACCCAATACACTAGAATCCCATGGCAGTGAATTATAGATCTACAGATGAAAAGCAAGCAATAGAAATTATATAAAATACTATAGGATAGTATTTTCCTGACTTCAGAAAAGTTCTATGAAGTATAGAAACTTCATAAGGAGAACATAAAGGAAAGGGCTGATGAATCTGAATGGCTAAGTTTAGTCGTTTTTAAAAAACAAAAAAAGTCACAGAGAGTAGTAAGAGAAGACATTTTCGAAACATCCAAACAACAAAATGCTTATATCAGGAATATAATAACTTCTGTAAATCAAAAAATAAAACACAAACAACTTGACAGAAAACTGGACAATTGATTTGAATAAAAACTTTATAAATACAAATATTCAAATGACCAATAAGCATATGAAGACATGCTTATCTTCATTAGTCATTAAATACGAATTAAAACTACAATGAAATGCCATAACATAGGCACCAGAATGGGTAACATAAAAAACTAACATTACTAGGTGCTGACAAAGATAAGAAAGAAGAAAAACGCTCATATACTGCTTGAAGTATAAATTGGTGCAATCACTTTGGAAGACCTATTGTTAATATTTAAACTAGAAAATGCACAGATTTATGAGACACTCATTACAATCCTAAGTATATACTCTAAAAAATGTGTGCTTAGGTAATATAATCAAGACACACACACACACACACACAGATTTCAAATTTTAGTGGAGATCTGTTTTTATCTTGTGTTAAGTGCTGAGCCCTGAATGTCAAAAGTCTACCTCTCAGTATTCCTGCTCCATCCTCAACTTTCAACACTCTTTGCAAGTCTGCACCTTAGAGGGATTTTCTTCCCATGCTTTGTCCCATTCCCCAACACAGCAGTTGACTTCTTGTCACTCAGTGCCAGCCAAGTTAATAGTGGGAGGTGAGTAGGTAGGTTCAGTGCTCCTGGCCCATCTTCAGTGGTAGATACATCATGTTTGAGGCCCTACCTGAGTGGGGGAATGGAGGACTTTCAAGTTGTTCCTGTTCTTCCCCACTATAGTAGTCAAACTGTGCCTTGCATGTGGGACAGTTTTAAAGCCAGGGAGTGTTCACTGCCTCTCCAGTAGGAGCACCATACCTCTGCTTTGAATTACTGAGGGATGAAGGCCTGAAGACCTTCCTGCCACTCCACTGAGGGCAAAAGATTTTTACTTCTCTCTGTCCTCCAGGATCTTTGGCTGCTTCCTGAGGTGGAAGGATCTCACCTTCCTCAGAGAACTAAGACTTTTTCTTCACATGACTGAAGGGCCCAGAAAACTGTGCAGTGTGTTGTTCATTTCGCAGAGGCAGCCAATCACCCCATGTGTGCCTGTGTCTCCATCAGAGTCTGTTTTCTCACCTGCTCCCTATATTTTTTTGCATGATGACATGACTATTGTAGGACATTTTGTCAAAAATAGTAGTAATGAATTTTTAGTATTGTAAATAATGAACTTTTTAAAAAATTATTATTATACTTTAAGTTCTAGGGTACATGTGCATAATGTGCAGGTTTGTTACATATGAATACTTGTGTCATGTTGGTGTGCTGCACAAATAATGAACTTTAAAAAATTACAAACATAGCCATCCTGAGTGGCAGTCTCATTGGGCAGATATTTGAGTGCTGATCAGTAAGCATGACTACAATCAGTAAACATAAACTAAAACATAACTGGAATCAGTAAACAAACTAAAACCTAACTGGTAGCAAAAGTGACAAATTAGTCCTGATTCTGTTGAAGTTGTGAGCACCCTCTAGTGGAAATAGGTTTTTATAAAAAGCACATTTTTAAATGAAGAGACCTTTCTCACACATTTTTGCAGTCATTGAAATTTGGCAGTTATAGAAACTCACATTTGGAGGCAGTAAAAAACAGTGTAATGTTTCATTTTATTATAGTAAATAAATGTAAATCATTGAATATAGTTTGTTTCCTCATTCAGAAAACCAACCCGAAATGAAGCAAAAACGAAAGTAAATTTAGAAAGAATAGGAACCACAGGAGATCAGAAACCACCGATTCAGTGTTTCTGCTTTGTCTGGTGAAAAGAAAATCTCTATGAGGGTTTCTGTATTTAAATTTAATTAATGAAAAGTCAGGTGATCTCCATTCTCACTAAATTGAGAACATGCACATATTGAAAGAGTAGTATTTTGAATGTAGCCAAACGTTTCGCCAGTGCAGGGTACCTAATGCCCAGCCTAAGGATGCCCACTTGTTTTACTCTGCTTCTAAAGCCAAAAGGGAATTAACCAGAAACCCTCCTCCATATTTCACATACACTGTCTTTTCAGTAATAACAATTGTATCATAAATCTCACTCTAACGTCTGAAATTTTAAAATTAGTAAGATCATAGTACTGTGTCTCTTGAACTGTAAAATTATTTAAGAAGTAAAATTAATTCAATGTCTTCTAACTTTTTACTTTGGTTGATTTAATAGTACTGTAATTTCATCAGTGTTGTAGCCCAATTCATTTAACAATCAATTTATGATTCTCTTAAATTTTATGTAGTTTAAAGGAAAAGGAATTCATGAAGTTTCTTTTCCTGGAATGTTTCTTACCGAACTGGCAGCAATAGCTGTAGGACTATGGTGTTTCAGCTACTTATTTTAGCAAAAAGCACAGTTCCTCTTCACACAGTTTTTTGAAAGAGAAGACATCCATCTGAATATAAATATATGTAACTAAAAATCATTAAATTGTAAGTATTTAAGCTCCTCTTCAGCTGCTAAGGAGGAACACCATCTATATGTTCATTGGCAATGAACTTTGTTTCTTGGTAGGGTGAAGCCTGGAAATGAAGAATTGGAGAAGCCAGGGGACAAAGCAGCATGAGTGATCAGAAAAGCAAGGGAACTGTGAGGACAGCAGTATTCTCAAACTTTCATGTCCATTACGTCCACTTGGGAATCTAAGGGAATCATAACTGATTACAAAATGAATGTTGAAACACGTATTACTTGGCTCCCTCTGCTATCAGAATTTTTTTTTCAGTAGGGCTAAGGCAAGACTTAATTACGTGCACATCTAACAGGTTCCCAGGCGATGCTAATGCTGTGGTACAGGGGCCACATTTTAAGAACTACTGTTATAAAAAATATTTAGGAAATTTTGCTTTGGGTTGTATGGTATATCTTTCTAAATGACCAAGTGTATTAGTCCTCTTCCACACTGCTATAAAGAACTGCTGGAGACTGGGTAATTAATAAAGGAAAGAGGTTTAACTGACTCACAGTTCAGCATGGCTGAGGAGGCCTAGGAAAGGGGAAGAGAAGCAAGGCACCTTCTTTACAAGATGGCAGGAAGGAGAATGAATGCAGGAGGAACTATCAAACACTTGCAATATCATCAGATGAGAACTCACTCATTATCATGAGAACAGCATGGGGGAAACTGTCCCAAGGATTCAATGACCTCCATCTTGTCTCTCCGTTGACACGTCCGGATCATGGAGATTATGGGGATTAAAATTCAAGGTGAGATTTTGGGTTGGGGCACAGCCAAACCGTATCACCAACCATCTCTCTTTGTCTGAGACTACAGAATTTACCTGGCCTGAGGCTTTCAAGGGTAAAACTAGAAAGTCTGTCACAAATCAGAAAGATTTGTTCTATGAAAGCTATCAGAATCAAAATGGGGCCACTTGTATAAACCCCTGAAAAATGGAGCTAAGGAAGACCAGAAAGGGAGGGTTTATATTCATGTATGCCTGATAACAAGAACTACAACAAAAGACTGCACAAATCACAACTTTGCACAAAGGCCGCCACAATCTCACAAAAAATTACTTCTGCGAGGACATATGCCCAGCAACTGCCTATCCAACCTCAAACTGGTGCCGCCCTTGTTACCAGTCCTTATAACCAAGGATAATTGTCTTGTAACCCTCTTCATTTTTCTTTTAAAATCCCTTGTCTTCTTTTACCTTCCTATGTTCTTTGTATTCTTACTCTAATGCTAAATCCCAAATAAATATTATTGTCTTTTAGAAGAGACTCCCTGTGTGTGTGTTACTTACGTTTAACCAGCCCCCTACACAATGTCTTCAAGACATTTTCAGTAGAGCTAAAACACTTGCTAATGCTTTTGTACTAAACTGTGTGTGTTTTTTTGATTGGTTCATTAATTTTAAAATTTAGATTTTAGATTGGTATGTTAACATTGACCTCGAGGGTAGAGTTGCATTTTAGAGGTTATCATCTGTGATTTTGGCCCAGGGTGCAGTACTCTGCTGTAGCTAGAATGAATGAATTGTCACCTAGAAATGAGTAAACCATCACTATGATTAGCAAGTGGCCAATGTTTTCATTCAGCAACAAGTGAAAAGGGGTACAATAAGAGGCAGCATGTTTTGTGGAGTAATACTTCAAAGTTATTACAGTTACGGTCTTTGGGGAAATTCACTGTTCAGATACGGCTGTTTCAAACAGTTAAGTATATGCAATGTTATGTGAGTTCATCAAATTAAGAATGTCTTAATTGATCAAAGAAAGGTTATACAGGAGAAATAAAATCAAAATCTTAATGGCTTATAAACCAAAAAAGATGTATTTCTTGCTAAAACCACCTATCCTTAGAACCCCAACAGAAATTGCCCATTTTTCTGCCATAACTTATCATAATTCAAGTAGCACCAATAAATAGTTGGTGTTCAATGATAATGGGATTGCTCATCCTAATGACTCTTTTTCACAAAATAAGTATCTACGGAAAATGGGATTTAGAATTCTGAACGGAAAATATAAGTTGAAATTAATGCTGTGCTAGTTTTAAAAGATAAGTCTAATAAAATGTAATCGATTTCATTAAAACCGTAGAGGTAACTATTTTAATAGGTCTTGATTTAGGAGCAGAGCTTTGGAAAGCATTTCAAAATTAAAGATGTCGTAATCTAAGAGTAGAAAATCGACAACAACTTCATTGATTTGCAGATAGTAAAAGTAATTCACTAACAAATGAGTGAAGTACGCTACGAAGAACTCTACTGGGCCCATGGAGCTTCTTAGCATTCTTAGGTAATATGTTTTACATCAATGGTTTCCAAATATGAAGATTATTATTCAGTGATTTGAGATGGCACTCTAGAATCTAGTTTTTCACAATGATCCCCCAGCAAATTTTCATGTAATTAGTCTGTAAGATCAACTTTTTTTTTAAAAGATGAAACTCATATTTCAACTTGGTGTGTGGAAACAGAAGAGAGTGGAATGTAAATGTAAAGTTATTGGGACCAGTGAAACATTCAGTACAGTATGCATTGTAGATTATTTTAAACTATAAGGATATGAAGTTATTGTATTACTCTTGGTCTGATGTTCTAATTCCTACATTTGATTCTGACACTAATTTTTTATGTAATTTTAAGTAAATCCTCCATTTTTTAAAAAAACAGCTGCTTTTACAAAATGAATTCAAGTAGATTATTAACAAAGATCCCTAGCAATTCTAAAACCCCATATTTCCTTAAAACTTTCCATTTTATGTAAAGGGATGTGTGCAGCATGTATAGGAGTCAAATGTTTAACATAAGCTATTAGTGGAAATTGTTATGAAGAAAAATGGATAGCATAAATGTCTAGTCTTGTTCTACTCCCTTTAAAAACTACCCACTTTTCTAGGATGGGTCAGTAAGCTGCAGAGTGTATATATAACACGATTTAGCAGGTCAACAGGTCAGGGGCTAATTACTTGTAGATCACATCAACCTCTTGAAGACCGAATCATCTGGAGATATGTTACAAGCAACTTCAACAGTAAGTACAGCATGGACTCAATAATAAAATGGGAGATAATGGTTAAAACAAAGCTAAGCATCACATCAGAGTAGGATCTTGACATGATTTTATTCCAGTAATGTAAATGTTCCCATCCTAGCCCTCATTCACCACTACCTCCTCTTATCATTGAGGAAACAGGCAGAGACAGAATGGAAAGGCAGTCAGCTTAATTTAAGAAACTTTCTTAAGTTCAGAAAGACTGAATTAGTTTTGACCCAGAAAAAGAGCTCAATTGAGAACTCTGAGGTTAGCAACCTTAAATCCTGACTCAATTCTGATATATTCCTGCCAAAGGCAACGTGACTGAGGTTACCTGAGAGATAGTTTTACTGCAAAACATGGCCAACCATGCTCAAGACAAAATTACAACACATAATTTATCTTCGGCATTCTTCAAATTATTTACCTCATCTCCTGCCCCCAACACTTAATCCCAGAATACAGGAATTTGATGATGTCTACACAGCCTATAAAAGTCCACAAATTGAAGTGCCTACTGTGTGAAAGCCATTTGGGGGACTACAAACATAAAGGATGTATAATCCCACTAAGATGTTCACGCTTATGATTTAGTAGGAAAAACAGAACACTGCCTTACAGATTTACAGACACAGAGAATTCTAAAACATCCCAAATTCTAAAATATATATATATATTTTTTTCCAGATCCCACAGGTACCGAGATACGGCTATGAGAGTGCCTTAGGAATGTCAGTTTAAATCCTATGAGGGCATCCACATTTTGAAAGAGTTCTCTTTTAACCTAAACAAACAAACGAACAAACACTCCTCTCATTTAAGTTCATTCGGTATTGACGGGTCTCTGGTTCTTCAAATTTTCATCTGAAAGTCTCAGTCTTTGCTATCACAACCAACGCCCCCTTCCTACACGCCAAAGTTGAGGGAATGAAAAGTCGTGCAACTGAGGGTTTAATAAAAAGAACAGAAGTAACGGTGGGGGGAATGTGTAAATTTTAGGGCTTGGAATTGGAGACGTGGGGAAACGTCGCCACCTTCAGGAGAAAAGATCCAAACTAAGAATCGGCTTTTTCTTTTTTTTTTCCAAAGCAGCAAGCCGCGCACCTCCCGCTTAGGCGAACTCCGAGACCCGCCCTTTCCGGAAGTTTTGACACTCTGTGCGCCTGGGCAATGTGATTGACAGGGTAATCATCCGGTCCGTTATCTAAACCCGTCACTCCGGGAAACAGCGACCCGATCTTTCCGGATCCGCGCTTTCCCAGCATCCTTTAGCCTTCCGGTATGTGGCCCCGTCTGGCTAGTCCAGTCTAGCGCGCCCATTTCGAGCCCAAGTTTCCAGCTCGGGTTTCCGGGCTCAGAATTTTCCAGGAGTGGGTTCTTGGGCAGTGGCTGTGGGAGCAGGAATGGCGCAGTTAGAGGGTTACTATTTCTCGGCTGCCTTGAGCTGTACCTTTTTAGTGTCTTGCCTCCTCTTCTCCGCCTTCAGCCGGGCGCTGCGAGAGCCCTACATGGACGAGATCTTCCACCTGCCTCAGGCGCAACGCTACTGTGAGGGCCATTTCTCCCTTTCCCAGGTGGGGTCTCCAACCTGTCCCCACCCCAGGAGAGACCTGAGAGGTCCCAGCGTCCCCAGCTCCTTCTCCCATCCTTAGACTTAACTCGTCCCGTTCCACCCCACCAGCCCCAGAACATGAAAGAAACTGGGTATAGAATTTTGTTCCTGTCTCTGAGATCTGTGAAATGTTTATTAAATGAATGAATAAACAATAGATCTGTCTCCCAGGAAGGAATGATCTGGGAGAATACTTAATGGGGAATTGAGCGCTCCTCTTGGCAGCTGACGATATCTATCCCACTTTGTCTTTCCTTGTCTCGGGAGTAAAGGCATTGCGGTGCTCCTTGGAAATACCAGAAAACTTACCTTTAGCTCACCTGTCAAGCACCTCACTATGCATTTTAGGGGTGGGATAGTATGGACTGGAGGGATCTTTAGCTACCAAAAAGTGACCCATTTATAATCACAAATTCCTTCCCTGAGTATTTTTAGTGAACTATCTGTTAACTGGATAAACTGGCAACCAGTCCAGTCACATCATTTTTGAATATATATTTGACTGTGCAAGTATGTACATATAAATATCAAAATAAACATCGCCTGCTTTTCTGGTGACACAATATAGGATACTGGCTAGAAATATAAAGTCTGTTTTAGAGAAAGATCTGATCTTAAATCATGGTGCTTTGGTTTCCTACTTTTGTGATCTTGGAGATGTTCTGAGTTTCAGAAATTCAGGTTACCCATCTGCAAAATGACAGTAATCTTTACTATAAGGCATATTGTAACGTTAATACAGAGGGTTTGGCACAATTTCTGTCTCCGTTTATGTTAGCTGTCATCATGGAGCCTGTGGACCAAATGTTTTCCTAAACTTAGAGTCCCAACCAGTGTTTCCATGCTTTTAAAAACTGGAGCATTTGCAGCTTATTTACCAAAATAAAGGCTTTCTAAAGAACATTTCTTGGAAAATAGAAATAGATTTTAAGTTGTTGTTGTCTCTTGGTTGCTGCTATCTGAACAATCACTAAGCTGGTCCGGGGGCAAAAAATAAGAAAAACTAATCCTGTTTTGCCAAGGACTTACTTAATCTTGTCAGAATAACTTCTCAAAATTTCTGATTGTTGCTGGAGATGAGACGTGGGCTTGACATGTTTGTGTCTGTCTTGTTCGTATTACCTCTTGCTTTTACTTCATTTCCTTTCATTTTAAAGTGGGATCCCATGATTACTACATTACCTGGCTTGTACCTGGTGTCAGTTGGAGTGGTCAAACCTGCCATTTGGATCTTTGGATGGTCCGAACATGTTGTCTGCTCCATTGGGATGCTCAGATTTGTTAATCTTCTCTTCAGTGTTGGCAACTTCTATTTACTGTATTTGCTTTTCCGCAAGGTACAACCCAGAAACAAGGTATGTTTCAAAATACTTAATTACAAGTTTATGTGTAGTCAGGTCCACAATTACAATGAATTAGCTTTATGAGATTTGGTGAAAAATGTCTTTAACACTTTGTAACTTTGTATTTTTTGTATATTATGTAAAGGTAAACATAAATCCTCCATCTCCATTTTAGAATAAATTTGTATTTAAACACTTGACTAGCTTATTTGTAAAATCTAAAGTAAATATTTGTTAAGTGAGTCAAACCAGTTCAATAAATACTTACTAAGCTTATTCCATGTGCTAGGCACTGGGACAACAGAGATAAATGAGGCAGTCTTTTTCTTGTAAAACGTATATATTCATTAGGGAAAACACCCTTTACCTGAGGACTTTTGATGTGATAACAGTGCAGACCCTGGAGGTAGATTGCCTGGGTTAGAATTCTCTCCCTGCCACGTAGCAGTTTTGTTACCACTGTGGGCAGGTTAACCCTTAGTGGCTCCATATCTTCATCTATTAAATAAGAATAATAATAGAATCTGCCTTATAGAACTGTTATAAAGGAACAAAGAAACTTAATAAATGGAAGATGCTTCAAATAGTGCCAGATACATAGTAAAGGCTCAGTAAATATTAACTCTAATGATTATTTTTAACCATAAGAGATGATTTTAGTAATGTCAATTATGATAGAGTGGTACAAATAAGATGATATGAGGATACAGAGAAGGAGCAGGGGAACACTTATTGCTTTTCTGGGAGGGAGGGGAGTAGGTGGCATTCAGTAAGTCCTCACAGAGAAGATGGTACCAGAGCTGAGTCTTGATGAACGGATAGGGCTGTAGGGTGGGGAATTAATCCTGAGGAGACAAACAGCATAAGCAAAGGAAGAAAGGCACTGAACAATGAGGTGCAGGGAATTGGTCTTGGAATTACAGGATTAGAAAGTAGAGGGATGTAAGACTAGAGAAGAAGGTCATGAATGCCTTTATATGGCACGGAGAGGACTTTGAACTTTAGCATGTAATGGAGAGACCTTAATTTTAGTCAAGGAAATGGCGTGGTCTGATTTGGTGATTTTGATTAAGTGGAGTATACAATTCAAGAACATAAGAACACTTTCAAATTCTGAAATAGCATGTCAGAAAGGCCAAAAGAGGATATAGAACTTTAGACTGGCTCACTTTTCAGAAAAATACCTGTTATTTCATCATGAAAATTTCATCTTGAAAAAGTAAGTCTGGGTATACTAGTAAAAATACCATATGCGTGTTTACATTCTCCCTTGTGTAGAGTTATGAAGGATTTCTTTAAAGGAAAGTGGTGATTATGGCTAAGTGAATCCTTATTGAAGGCACTGAAACATAAGCTCAGGGAAATGGAGCCAGCACTGTGTCCTGTTTATCTCCATAGTCCCCATAGAACTTAGTCGGTATCTTGCACTCAGTAACTCCCTAACTAATCATTGCCTGATTCAAAATGTGTTAAGCTACAGAAGCTTTGGCACACACATGGTCTCCAAACTGATAGGTATAAATAAAAAGTACCAGAAAGTATTCTTATAAATGTATATTGTGTTTTTGCAAAGCCAGAAATAAGATTAGTATTAATTTTATTTAAATAAGGTTTGAGTAGTTGAGTAGTTTTTAAATAAATCTCTTCATTAGGTAAACAGAAATAGCATTTTTTATCATGAAAATAATTTTATCTGTTTTTTTCTTCCTCCAAGGCTGCCTCAAGTATCCAGAGAGTCTTGTCAACATTAACACTAGCAGTATTTCCAACACTTTATTTTTTTAACTTCCTTTATTATACAGAAGCAGGATCTATGTTTTTTACTCTTTTTGCGTATTTGATGTGTCTTTATGGAAATCATAAAACTTCAGCCTTCCTTGGATTTTGTGGCTTCATGTTTCGGCAAACGAATATCATCTGGGCTGTCTTCTGTGCAGGAAATGTCATTGCACAAAAGTTAACTGAGGCTTGGAAAACTGAGCTACAAAAGAAGGAAGACAGACTTCCACCTATTAAAGGACCATTTTCAACATTCAGAAAAATTCTTCAGTTTCTTTTGGCTTATTCCATGTCCTTTAAAAACTTGAGTGTGCTTTTCCATCTGACTTGGCCCTACATCCTTCTGGGATTTCTGTTTTGTGTTTTTGTAGTAGTTAATGGTGGAATTGTTATTGGCGATCGGAGTAGTCATGAAGCCTGTCTTCATTTTCCTCAACTATTCTACTTTTTTTCATTTACTCTCTTCTTTTCCTTTCCTCATCTGCTGTCTCCTGGCAAAATTAAGACATTTCTTTCCTTAGTTTGGAAACGTAGAATTCTGTTTTTTGTGGTTACCTTAGTCTCTGTGTTTTTAGTTTGGAAATTCACTTATGCTCATAAATACTTGCTAGCAGACAATAGACATTATACTTTCTATGTGTGGAAAAGAGTTTTTCAAAGATACGAAATTGTGAAATATTTGTTGGTTCCAGCGTATATATTTGCTGGTTGGAGTATAGCTGACTCATTGAAATCAAAGTCAGTTTTTTGGAATTTAATGTTTTTCACATGCTTGTTCATTGTTATAGTTCCTCAGAAACTGCTGGAATTTCGTTACTTCATTTTACCTTATGTCATTTATAGGCTTAACATACCTCTGCCTCCCACATCCAGACTCGTTTGTGAACTGAGTTGCTATGCAATAGTTAATTTCATAACTTTTTACCTCTTTCTGAACAAGACTTTTCAGTGGCCAAACAGTCAGGACATTCAAAGGTTTATGTGGTAATATCAGTGATATTTTGAACTGTAAAAATGGACTTAATAATTAGACTATTTCTACAAAGAACAACTGAATAGGTAGAAATCATGGAATTTCTTTTAGGTGCAGTGGTGGTCCTCAAATTACATTTTTTATATATATATATAAATAAATATATATTTTAAACATATGTAAGAAATCAAGTGGCAAAGAACTGAGAAAGCTTAAGACCTGCTTCAAAAGCCTGAATAATGGGAAAATTGTTTTCAGATATCTCATATTGCTGTCATAATATTGGCCCCTCAAGAAGCTTGGGAATGTTTTGTATGTACAAGTTTATTAAAACTGGGTATGCTTCATATTACTGGAACTAATTTATTCTCTTCAGAGAGAAATATTAGGTTAGTACAAAAGTAATTGTGGTTTTGCCATTACTTTCAGTGGCAAAAACCACAATTACTTTTGCACCAACCTAGTAACAATGTATTAGCAAATATTTACAAATGGTCAGGTGATATTCTTGATTGAAAAGTTGCTTAACATTTCAGTAAATATAATTTTAATTCTAAGTCAAAATAGAAATGCATAAATAGTAAATGATAAAGTAAGACTCATATATGTCTGTCTAGGCATCAAATTGTTGGTTATTGTTTACAATCTAGAAATGATGAAGCTCTTTCACTAATTCCTAATATGAAATGTATGATGGCCAAAGACAAATTTTGTTGATTATAATTCTTTAAAAGGGGGATTTCCGTTCTGAAATACATATTGTATTAGCTTCCCAGGGCTGCCATAACAAATGACCACAAACTTGGTTGCTTGCAACAATTTTCCTCACAGTCTGAAGGCCAGAAGTCTAAAATCAAAGTGTCAGCAGAGTTGGTTCCTTCTGGAGGCTCTAAGGAAGACTCCGTTCCATGTCTCTTTCCTAATATCTTGTGGCTGTCTGAAATTCTTGGAGTTCTTTGGCTTATAGACAAATCTTATCCAAGTATTGCAGACAGCAGTCTTCACTCCAGTCTCTGCCTCTGTGCTCACACAGCCTTTCCCTCTGTCTTCTCTTCATTACCTTTTTAAGGACAGTGTCTTTGAATGTAGGGCCCACCCTGATCTACAATGATTGTGTCTGGAGCCCCTTAATTACGTTTACAAAGACCTATGTTCCAAGTAAGTTCTTATTCACATGTTCTGAGTAGACAGGTCTCTTCCTGGGATACTTTTCAGTCCATGACAGTTACTAAAGGACATTTTAGGATAATCCTCATAATGATTGCTACCTTTTTAAATTTTTTTTTATATATCAAATTATAGTTGTGTACACTTATGAGGCACAAAGTGGCGTTATGATTTTTGAATATAATGTGGGATGAGTAAATAAAGCTAATATTTGACATATTTTGTGATGAAAACATTTGAAATTTACTGTCAACAGTATTGAAATGTACAGTGCTTAATTATTAGCTGTATTCACCATGTTGTGTAATAGATCTTAAAAAAGTCAAACATATTCCTTCTGTCTAATTGAGGCTTTGTATCTTTTGATTATCATCTCCCCATTCCCACATCCCTGGCCTCTAGTACCCATCATTCTTCTCTCTACTTCTCTGAGTTTAGTTGTTTTAGATTACACAAATAAGTGAGATCATGTGGTATTTGTGTTTCTGTGTTTGGCTTACTTCACTTACCATAATGTCCTCCAGGTTCATCCATATTGTTGCAAATGACAGAATTTCTACCTTTTTAAAGGCTGAATAGTATTTTATTGTGTATATATGCCATATTTTCTTTATCCATTCATTCACTGATGAACACCTAGGTTGATTGAATAACTTGGTTATTGTGACTTGTCTGCAATGAACGTGGAGTGCAGACTTCTCTTTGACATACGGATTTCAAATCTTCTGGATAAATGCCCAGAAGTGGGATTGTTGGATCAGGAGATAATATCTTACCTTTTAAATAACTCTCAGTATCTTTACTGAGAGGTTAAAAAATAAGTGACTTCTGAGGTAATATACAGCTAAAGGTGACTAGTGTTTGATTCCATTATCCATTTAAAAAAAAATGTCAGCATTGAAAGAAAGTTGAGAAATCATTTGGTCTGACCTTATTTTGAGCTGCTGTGAGCTCCACCCAGTTGGAGCTTCCCAGCGGCTTTGTTTACCTTCTTAAGCCTCAGCAATGGTGGGCGCCCCTCCCCCAGCCTCGCTGCTGCCCTGCGGTTAGATCGCCGCAGACTGCTGTGTTTAGCAAGGGGGGAGGCTCCGGGGGCGTGGGACCCTCCCGGCCAGGCGTGGGGTATATTCTCCTGGTGTGCCCCTTAGCCTATAGCGCAGTATTGGGGTGGGAGTTACCCGATTTTCCAGGTGTTGTGTGTCTCAGTTCCCCTGGTTAGGAAAAGGGATTCCCTTCCCCCTTGCGCTTCCCAGGTGAGGCGATGCCTCAGCCTGCTTCAGCTCTCGCTGGTCGGGCCGCAACAGCTGACCAGCACCGCTTGTCCGGCACTCACTAGTGAGATGACCCCAGTACCTCAGTTCAAAATGCAGAAATCACCGGTCTTCTGTGTCCTTCGCGCTGGGAGTTGGAGACTGGAGCTGTTCCTATTCGGCCATCTTGCTCCGCCCTGGTCTGACCTTATTTTGTAGATTAGGGAACAACTGCCAGGGTAGGATTATTTTGTGTTACTTTTTGAATTTTGTGTTTATTATTTTGAGTGTATTTTTTGGGTTGTCATTCCATTACAGGAAAGTATTATTTGGGCATGTTAACTTTGACATGTAAATTTAGAACTATGAATAGAACTCATCTTTTAACATAATTTTGTGTTTCTAAACTTTGAAAGTAGCTATAAGTGAACAAATTACTTTCCCCTCAATGTCAAATTTTGCTTCTCTGAGTTTTAAGTAATGATTCTACATTTACAAATATAAAATTGTGTGCAGGTGAAAATTACAAGTATAATTTGAATGATAAATACAGACCATTTTTTGGTTATACTCTAGCACCCAGAAAATTAGATTGGCATTAGTTATAACAGTGATCATAGAAAAACGTGTTTAATCCAGACTTTTTAAAAATTAGATGAGAGAGGACACTCAAAGAAATTATACTTTTGTCATTAATTTACTATAATGGAGAGCTAAATCCAGGAAGTCAAAATTGAAAAAGAATGTGTAATTTAGGGAAAATAACTTTTTGTCTGATAATATTAATGCAAGGATTTTGTATTTAGGAATACTTCTGAGAGGAGAAGCTTCCACTCTGACCTAGTCTGGCAAAATTGAAGAAAATATTCTACCCTGTAATTAAAGAAGATTGCTCTTTGAAGGGAGCACTGTTCTAGATCTTTTTTTTTTTTTTTTTTGAGGGGAAGCCTCGCTCTTGTCCCCCAGGCTGGAGTGCAATGGCGCGATCTCGGCTCACTGAAACCTCCGCCTCCCGGGTTCAAGCGATTCTCCTGCCTCAGCCTCCCGAGTAGCTGGGATTACAGGAGCCCGCCACCATGTCTGGCTAATTTTTTCTATTTTTAGTCTAGACGGGGTTTCACCATGTTGGCCAGGCTGGTCTCAAACTCCTGACCTCAGGTGATCCACCCACCTCGGCCTCCCAAAGTGCTGGGATTACAGGCGTGAGCCACTGTGCCCTGCTGTTCTAGTTCATTTTTAAGTGTTGAGTCCCTGCTGTTTTAAGAGATGTTTTGGTGAAAATCTACATTCAGAGAGAAATTAATCTTCCACATTTTTTATAAAATACATAAAATATAGTACTTGGTATTTTAAGAAAAGATTGCCATGTATTAAAATGTGCTATTTTAAACTATTTATTATTTTAAAACAAGAATGCTTATCAATACTTTTGAATTCAAGATAAATGTCTTGGTTAAATTTTCTAGGCAGTTCAAAGATGGCCATTTGCTGGTGAATTTTCCAAAGTAGGTAACAGATAAAATGATTATGTAAGAACTTGGCACAACAGACCATTTTGCCTTTAGTTGTTCAAGAAATGATACCAAACTCAAAGTCACTCACTTGAAACAATTGACAAGACCATTCTTAAGTGTTTAGATCCTTGCTTTTAGAAACATTCTTAGTTATATTTGTGTTTTCAAGAGTTATTGAGTAGATTTTTTTCATGAATTTTTAAACATTAGACTTAGCTGAGTTTATTAAAATAAGGTGATTATGAAAAAAAGTACTGCCCTGCTCAAGGGTATGTGGAGCCCTACAGTTAACAGTTACGAAAATCTGTGAGTATGTCTATTTTGAAAAGTGTCGTAAAAAGGTTTAGTCCATAAATCGTTATAGGTTCAGTAATACATCATTTTGAACTGATTCTATCTTCTGTGAAATTCTAGAGATATGTTATTTTTAGGTAGCATTAGTAAGATTCAGGTATGCTGTGAATTTTGTTACATTTATGTTTTCCATTAATGGATAGTCAGAAATCTTTTGAGCTGTGTCTGACATTGGAAAGATAGTATCTCTCAGTTTAAACATAGCATCTCATTTTGGCAAGATAAGTTGTTTTAGCTGTGTTGCCTTTTCTTTGTCTTCTTAGAGTTATTTCTGAAATGTGCATAGCCAGTCATAAAATACCTTTTATAAATAGCCTAATGTAATTTATTTATAATAAATACATGGCTTAATGAAATGCATTTCTAATTTGAACTTAATTGCCACTTGGCTTGATACTATTTTCCTTAGAATTGTTGGAAAAGAGGAGAGAGGAAAGGATCTACCATTTTTATTTATACCACCTAAATAGTGGACTGTTATTTTAGACTCACTTTTAAATAAAATATTCATATGAAGAATACGTTTTGTGTTTATTAATTAGCAAGCATTTATTATCTTTGAAGTAATTGGAATTTCATTAAAAAGTGAAGCAAGTAAGAATTGTGATATAAATTTGAAAAATTTTAAATGGAAATTTAAATATGACTTAGGAACCAATGTACTTGTAGAAAAAAACATTTAACATGGGGGTTAAGATTTTTATATTTGGTTGTGGCTCTGGTATCAATAAGGCAAGTGGTTTAGTCTTTAGTCTTCATTTCAGATGACAATAGTATTTGTCCTAACTCTAGTCAGTGTCTGATTGGTATGTATATAACCTTGTATTAAAAAGGATTCATCCTGCCATATACTCATAATATTTCATATGATAAATATTGAGTAAATATATACTGAATGGAGTTTTTAGTATAGAGTGAAGTGAATAGAAAAAATATCGTATATAACCATGGCTAATTTTAGGAAGTAAGTAGTGTTCATAATAAGAGTCATCCTAAACATTTTTCTGCATAATTTTCTGACCCAGTGTTAAAAATTTTTATTTGCTTTAGTGCAAGCTTGTTCAACCCACAGGCCGCATGCAGCCCAGGACGTTTTTGAAGGCGGCCCCAACACAAATTTGTAAACTTTCTTAAAACATAATGAGATTTTATGTGATTTGTTTTTGTTTTTTGTTTTTTTTTTTTTTTTTTAGCTCATCAGCTATCATTAGTGTTGGTGTATTTTATGTGTGGCCCAAGACAGTTCTTCCAGTGTGGCCCAGGGAAGCCACAAGATTGGAGACCCCTGCTAGCGTTTAATGCTTATACATGTATTTACTTGTAAATATGTTGTTTCTTTGATAAGATATATAATTACTGTTTATTTAAAATAAGAAAAATAAATAACTTTCAACCATTAAGAGGTTATAAGACCTTAAAGGTAAAGTTTCTTTAATAGGGTATAATTTCAAAATAATTGCTTTTTATTTAAGAAAAATCAGTAACCTTCAACCAATAACAGGTTAAAGAATTTAAAGGTAAAAGACATTTCAATTAATTACAAATACTTTGTTTTTTTAGTTGGGCAACATTCTACCACTCTAGGAATAGCTGTTAATTATTTTTTATATAGGGTATTTTTGTGTATTTAATGTTGACAACTGATGTTTCCAATATATAAAAACTTGTGTAACTGAGAAAATTATAATGAAAATAGAGATTGAGGATATATTTTTAACATATATCCATGAGTCAACACTAATATTTAATATTTGAGATTTGAAAAATTATTTCTAGGGTGAGAAATTTTGTCACAATATAATATTTGTATATTGTGCTTTTTTAAGTGAGAAATTTTTGATGAATTTAATATTAATTAAATTTTATCTCAGCCTATCACCATCAGACCAAAAGAAGATACAGTATTTTTCTAACAAGGAAGAGAAAATACATACATATGTATTTATATATACAAATGTATATGTGTGTATATACATCTAATTTTTTTTTGTAAGAATTGAGACAAGGTGTCACTTTGATGTGTGGGCTGGTCTCGAACACCTGCCTCAAGTGATCCTCCCACCTTGGCCTCCCAAAGTGCTAGGATTTACCATGAGCCACTGTGCCAGGTTCCAACCAGAAAAATATTAAATTTATTGGTTTTTCACAGTGAAACTTAATTCAGCTTAGGTGAACCATATATGTGTGTGTATGGCATATACAAGATGAAAAAGGGAGGAAAAGTAATAACGATGGTTGCTATCAGTCATTGAACACCTGTAATGTTTTAGGCATTATACTAGCTGATTTACAAATATTGTCTCATTTGATGCTACATTTATATTTTTATGAGGTAGATACTGATTTCTATTTGCTGAAGAAACTGAAGGTCCAGCAGGTCAGGTGATTTGCCCAAAGTCCACACTGTCACTAAATGAATATAGATTGGTATGACTCCCAAGCCTGTGAGTTTTTGACCATCATATTCTGCCTCACTATGAGAAGTTTTTTTTTTTAACTAATTTTTTTAATTAAACGAAGTAGTATATGGAGAGAGAGGTGATAATCCATGTTTGCTCTCTGCAGTTTCTAGACCATTCATGTCTTATTTTTATACTGGATATAGTTATTTTTTAAAATGCTACAAACTGTTCAAAAGAGCATGAACAACATGATAACTCCTTATAATTTTGTTGTAAGATAAATGGCTAAAAGTATGTGGGATATTTAATTTGGGTAAGTGGAGATTCTATCACTTGATAAGCTCTCTTGAAGAATAATTATTTGAAAGATTGAACTTAATTCTGTATTGCCTGAACTGTAAATCAGAGGTCAACAATTAGATTGCAAATCATGAAAAGCATACCTTTTCTAATTGTTTAGTGTTTTTAGGAAAACAAGCCCACAAAAAAAGTAAAATTCTCATTCATTGGAGATAAGATTTTTATTTATTAAAGATGCTTCAGGAGAGTTAGATAGCAAGTAGGTAAAATGTCTTTTAAAGATATCTGACATCTTTAAAGCTCTGTGATTTTTAAATTCTTAATTTTGTTACAGCTAATTTTTAAAAATTAATTGCTGCGTCATGGTCAAGTATTTCTGATGACTTACGTGCTGTCTTTGGTATATTTTAAGTTTCTAAACCAAAACTACTATTTATATTACCCTGTTTTAGAAAAACATTTGAGTTATACAACTTAGTAAAAGGTATTTTAGCGATGATGTTTTGGAGTACTGGTAATATAGTATTTAACTTATTTGCTATTTTTTAGCCCTCTACATTAATGAAAGTAATGTACTTCTATTTGTTTTGTGGGTTTTTTTAATTATTTTATTATTATACTTTAAGTTCTAGGGTACATGTGCATAACGTGCAGGTTTGTTACATATGTATACTTGTGCCATGTTGGTGTACTTCTATTTGAAAACCTTTCCCCCAGTGATAAAAAAAAAAAAGGCCGCGCACTATCTGTAAAAATTTTTAAAGTGGTGTCCACTAGGTGGAGATATTGTGCTACATTTCCAAATGTAATTAAACTTTTATTAGTCTGAATTAAACTCTTTTATAGTGTTTTGTTGTATTTAACCACAAAGATTTATAATCATTTATATCTATTTATCATAATGTTATTCAGATATTTCCTGAGTTGTATGAAGCTAAGGTAAATGTAAAAAAAAAAAAAAAAAAACCCTCACTTTTGTGTTTTGTAATCACATATTAGATGATTTAACCTAATATGTCTTCCCATATGATATGATCTTTTCATGTGGCATACTTCATTCATATGACGTAGTCAGAATCTTTTCCCACAAACAGTGAGTGATGATATCTCATTTGAAAACTCGTGTAACGTTGTATCAGCCACTGTTTTAAAGTGATTTACCCATGCTAGTCTCATAACAACTCTATGAGATCAGTAGTGTACACATGGGGAAACTTAGTAGAGAAAGGTGAAGTATTTTTTCCAAGATTACAAAATAACTGTCTGAGCTGGGATTCATAACCAGGCAGCCTGACTCCAAAATCAATATTCTTAACTCTATTGATATGAAGGAGAAAGGCATGAAGTCTACCTTCAAATTCATGGCATTTTAGAAAGAAAAATTGTCACAAATAATGTGATTGTACTTCCTAGTTTTATAGGTCAGAAAAATGAAGTCCACAGTAATTTTGCCTCTTCCACAGGGAGACAGACTCTCATCTACCATTGTGTCTTCTGTTTCTGTTTTTGTCATCATCCCTCAATTTGATATATGTTGTAAATATGAATTTAAGGAAGTAAAAAACAAAATAACTCAGGGCTGGAGCCTTCAGTCATATTAATATACCTTGACATAAAGACCTTTGTTTTAATAAGAATGATTCCAGTTACCAAATGGAGACATAGTTGTTTGAAAATTAATATTTAGCTTCTCAAAAGAGACTCCTATTTGGAAGCAAATTGTTGGTTAAACGTGACACACTTTAGATTTTTGAAAAATTCTCGGTGGAATAACAATCTCATTTTTAAGAATGTATGAATATGTGTTCCATATGCTTGTAGGTTATGTATTTTATTAGATACTGTTCTCTAAAATGGAAATGTTTATTTGACTTCTAAAAGTCATTTGTGAGTTCATGTTGTGTAAAACTGCTTTTCTGTCAACTTATTCTTTATAAAAAAGTTTGTTCAAATAGCATGTTTTTATTTCATTTGTAAATAAATTAATGTTTGATAATATTTTATAATGTATCTATTTAACACATTTTCTTATCCTAAACCAAGTGTTAGCAGCTTTATATTTCCCTCACACTGTCCTGTTAGACATTTTCCCCTGTCTACCACATCCCTAATCCTAAGCTTTATTAGTCATTTTAAAATAGAACCATATCTTTTTAAATGCCTGTGCTATGTGCTCATAACTAGCCTGGGTGTCTGTATAATCTTCCTTTTATTCTCATAATAATAGAAAGCAGTTAAATTACTGGCTGATCACCTTGAACTTGTGGGGATTGGGTTTCTTTGTTAGGCTAGGTCTGTAGGAAGCTAAGAGTATTTACCAAACACATCTAACTTGGCAGGGTTCAAGCCCCAGACTTTGGGTCTTGTGGTGAAAAAAAGAAAGTGGTCTCTGTGTTCGGACTTCCAGCTCTTACCTTCCATTGGGTGTCTTAGAGTTTCTCCCATCATATGCAGCTCAGAGGTCAGCCCAGGACTTATACACAGATTTGAGGATTCCCTTCTTCTGCGACTCCCTCTTTTCTGAGATTTCTCCTAATTTACAGCTACTCTAGCAGTCCTGAATTCCATCCTCTCACACCTCAAACCAATCGTATTGCACCTTTCTAACTAGGGAGTGCCCTCTGGAGGAAAAACCATATAAACATGGTTCTCACCCAATGAGATCTTTCAACTGAGGCCATCCAGTTCCTGCCTTCTTTTGTTTACTCTTCAGTGTTTCCAAAAAGATTTTTTTTCCCTTTTTAAATGAGTCAATCTCCTGGAAAGCTAATATAATAAAAGCTCCTCTGCCATGACCTGCCTAGGAACCTTGTCTTGATTGTAGTTAACATGTGTTATGTGTAGTCTTTCTGTTTATTAGATAAGGAAGTTGTGGGTGTTACTTTTGGTTTTGAGAAACTAAAAGGGAGAGTTCCTGAAAATAGTTTAGGTGGCAAGAGTAAGCTTTTGGAATATGGACTTCTGTATTAGCCCATTCTCATGCTGCCAGCAAAGACACACCCGAGACTGGGTAATTTATAAAGGAAAGGGGTTTAATCAACGCATAGTTCCACATGGCTGGGGAGGCCTGACAATCATGGCGGAAGGTGAAGGAGGAGCAAAGTCACATTTTACATGGTGGCAGGCAAAGAGAATGCTTATGCAGGACAGCTCCCATTTATAAAACAATTGGCTCTCGTGAGATTTATTCACTACCAGGAGAACAGTATGGGAAAGACCCGCCCATATGATTCAGTTACTTCCCACTGAGTCCCTCCCATGACACCTGGGAATTATGGGAGCTAAAATTCAAGATGAGATTTGGTTGGGGACACAGCCAAACCATATCAACTTCTAACATGGTCCTTTAACAAAGTCTGTCATAGTATTTGTTATTAAATGCAAAGACAACTTGAGGGTACCTTGTGTGAAAAAAATGGTATCAAGAAACACAAAAGTGATCTACTCCAGACAAGGTGAACTCACCTAATTGGGGCTAACTAATGCAAAGTACAATATGATTATCACTGAGGAGAAATATAAGAGCTAGGGTGTTTACATGAGAATAGAAATCACATCTGGCTGAAGGGACAAAGACATACTTCATGGAGGAATTCACATTGGAAATTATTCGTATGGAAAACTGTGGAGACACTGCAGAAAGCATTTCAGGCAGAATAATGTGATGCAAACAAATTACACAGTAAACTACCATATTGAGAAGCAGGTGGTGACAGTGGCCAACACTTACGAAGTGCTGTGTGACAGGCACCAGTCTAAATATTGAGCATGAATTTATTTAAACCTTATAGAGATGCCCTAAGGCAAATGCTATTATGATCCCTATTTTTACTGACAAGGAAAATAAGTCATAGGGAATTGAAACAGTTTACAAACAGGAAGTATGGTTCCAGAACATGCCCTCTTAACCAGGGTGCTATAGTGATTCCTGCTAAACTTGCATCATCTGATGACCTGTGCATGCAAAGAACTGAGGTTTTTAGGAAGAAAGTAAAAACAGTGCTCTGCTGTATACAGTGAGGAGCAAGGAAAGCACTTGTCCCACACACAGACCCACAGATAAATGGGTGTGGAGAGAAAAATAGTTATTTAGAGATGATAGCCAGGTTTCAGTTAAAACCAGAAGAATGGCTCTGTGAGACAGGCCCTCCACTCTTCTGTAGATCCTGTTGTAAGTGATGCAGAAGCCAGAGAGAAGGTTGCTCTCCATCAGAAACATGAGGAGTTTGGGAGACCTCCCTAAAATATTTGGCCTGAAAGGGTTTGAAGCCAGGAGGAGAGATGTAGTGTTAGGAGAAACGTTTCATGAGCTGTAACAGGTACACTATCAGTCTTTCTCAGTAAGTACTGTTCTATGTAATTTTTATATTTTCCTTGCAACCCTATCACTCTCCAAAGGTCTAGTGAAGAAATCAAATTTAGATGAAGAAACCTAGCTTTACCTAGAATCTTCACTCTGTGTGTGTGTGTGTGTGTGTAATGTATACATTGGGTCTTTGGGCCAGATACATTGTAAGGTTTCAGAAGTGTAGACAGTCCCTGAGCTGTGGAGAGCTATGGGAGGGGATGATCTTGATCTAAGTCAGTAGTTTTTAGCCACATCTAGAAACCTGTGTCTTGGTCATAAATTTTGTTCTTTGAAATGCAGGGAAATGTATCATAAAATGCAGGAAAGGCAAGGAAAAGTAATACATTAAAGCTAATTGGTCATTAATATTTTAAGAGCATATGAGAATGTCATATTCTGTTCCCTCAGCTCTCCAACCATATCCCCCACACATACCCCACACACTGCCTGTCTGCACATAAGCACAAGTATTTCTGGGGATTGTAAGCATGAGAACTTTAGGGGTATTGCTAGGAAAAGAAGGAAGAGAGTAACTAGGAAGACTGAAGACAGAGAAAGGAACCACCAGAAAACGTAGAAAAAAAGAGAGGAATCCTTTCTTCACATACCAATGACTCGAAGAATACCTTTCTCCATTAAAATAATATCCAGGAGGCACATTGGAATGAAATACATGTGGAATACTGTATTTGAAAAGACAGAAGAATATAATAGGATCTGAGTTGAAAGACCATGCTTATCTCTTCACATAAAAATTTATAAATTTTTATAAATTTACAGTGATGTTCTTTAGTTGGGGTAACTGTGATGGGCAACATTGAAACCCTTTATGCCAATTTTGTTTTCAAAATGCATTGTCCTAAATTATCCCTCAAGGTGGCACTCTTGGACATCTTTTCCAGTTATTCGTCTGACAGGAACTTTGTACCATTTTACTTACCTTCATAATTTCACAGATGCTAGTGATTTTTTTCATTGTTTTACAAAAAAATGCATTCTTTGAACATTTTCAGCTTTAAACAAATATATTTACTTGTTTTTGTCATTGAGCATTTTGAAAACACGTAGTTAGTAGAAGCTTGAAGCAGATAATCATAGCTGCATTCCATTCCCCATAATTAAGAATATGTAGGGCCAGGCGCGGTGGCTCACACCTGTAATCCCAGCACTTTGGGAGGCCGAGTCAGGCGGATCACGAGGTCAGGCGATGGCAACCATCCTGGCTAACACGGTGAAACCCCGTCTCTACTAAAAATACAAAAAACTAGCCAGGCGTGGTGGCGGGCGCCTGTAATCCCAGCTACTCGGGAGGCTGAGGCAGGAGAATGGCGTGAACCCGGGAGGCAGAGGTTGCAGTGAGCCGAGATCACGCCACTGCACTCCAGTCAGGGCGACAGAGCGAGACTCCGTCTCAAAAAAAAAAAAAAAGGGAATATGTAGAAATCTTGATATTTTCTCTTTCTTTCCAACTGGAATACCAGTCAAACCTGGAATTTATAGTTTTAATAAATGTAGAATTTGTTTCATATATATAGTAATATATATAGTGATAAAAATATAGTAATATATAGAGAGAGTAATAAAAGGCTTCCAAAATCTTCTGTATGGGAAATTCTTGTTTCCCTTAATCAGGCCATTAGAAAAGCAGCCTGCCATTCTCTGACAGCTGTGCTATAGAGCAGGTTACTTGATAAGGAATGAAAGTGATTCTATTTGTTATATAATGTGAGTGACACAGAAGGTAAATTGTGTTAAATAGTCATGGATTTTAGCTTTCTGAAAGAAATGCAATTTGGAAGTTTCTCCGAATCTCCAAATGGTTTTGAGTTACATATAACGCAACTTGACACCTAGCTTTTGATGTTTGAATTCTGTGTAGCTAGAAAGTTGATAGATGATGGATCTTTTCTGTTTTACAATGTTTGGTATTATACTGGATCTTTCCTTGTGTTAATTTTTTCTCTTTATTAATATATGAAAAATTCTGTGAACTACTGAATATCCAATGAGATTTTCTCAGTCTCAAAAGACAAATAATGCAATTTGGAAGACTGTAAATTTGTTTACATGTAATCTGAATCTCTAGATATACTCTGCTATTTTTTTTTCAGAAAATTCTGAGTTAAATGTTTATCGTTACAATGTCAGAGGATTGATTAACTTAATTTTTCTATCTTCTGAATCCAGTTTTCCTCCATCAGGAACAAATTTTCATCAAATCGAAATAAAATGGTGTAGTTTTTGGAAGAAAACTAGCTTATTATGAGAAATAATTAGCAGGCATCTGAGAAAAAAATTCTAATTGAATTTGGCCTTCATATTTTTTAACGGTTTTGTAATTTGGGCTTAATATTTGATAAGGGTAAGTTAACCAAGATCAAAACCTTTAAAATATTCAAATTGATAACTATTTTGTAATTATTGAAATAACATGCTGTGTGAACCTAGGAAGGTGAACCTATTAGATCAAATGAGAAAAGAAAATACATATGGAAATTGTTAAATAGCTGTTAATTGCACACAGTGTAAGGGGTATGCATGATTTATTTAATATGACTGAGGCGGTATACCAAATGGTTTTAACTTTTATCATAATTTTTGTATGATGTTAAATAGTGTTAGATAATTGAATCATTCATTGTTGCTATCTGCAGGAATGTTTTAAAATGGCTTTTTACATCATTTAAAATGTCAGTTCCTTCTTTAACTTGAAAAGACACAGATTTTGGTCACTTTTTTGTATACTTGCTAATTATTACAGTTAATGACCTTGTCTTCCCAAAACAGTGAGGTTCTAAAATGTTCTAAATGTTCCATTTGATGTTCTAAAATAAATGTTACATTTGGTACATTGTTTAGAATTACATCAGTTGGGCATTTTACCAATGCAAGGAAGAAATAAGGAAAGTCGTTGAGAGTAGAGAAACATGAGTTAGGAGAGGATATTTTGCTCCCATCTACATATTCTCTCCCCGGTGGGTCCCAGAACTTTTAGCACTGGAATGTATAGCAAAGCCTCATGAAGAAATGAGACTTGGAATAAAATTTGAGTTCAAAATATCTACCTTCTTTTTCATCTTCTGTCCCCTTCCCCACACTCAAACCCACAGAGATTCTAATTGGTTTACTCTGGTTCCCACTCACAACACACACAATAGGCTTCCATCTGAGCCATACTAGGACTCACTCAATGTAACCCATAAATATTTTCCTTTGACTCAGATGCCAGTTGAGGGTCCTTAGTTATGGCCAACATAGCAGAATAGGTTACATTAAAAATGTAATTCTCATGTTGCTTCAGCTTTATTTAGAAACAATTCTAGCTGCTCTCATGATAAGGAGGTATGAACAAGAACAGTATCCATTGATATAGCCAGTATAGCAATATGCCATTTTTATAACAACCAGAAAGCTTTTAATGTAATAAATAAAAGTATATATGTGTGGTTTTATTTTCCCTATTTTTTCTTATGGCTCCCATAAAAATATAATAACTGGACAAACCAATGGTTATTTGCCAAATACCCAAAGCTCTTCATCTGCAGTTTGCTGTAGCAGTATGCATAACTTGATATGCAATGAAAAGCTAAGATATAAAGAGATATATAATGTCAGGAAGCTTTTCATGACATTGCAGTCCTCCTCATAACTGAATATTTTTTGTGTACTTATAGCCATCATCACACCATTCAAGTTGCTAACTTACTTATTTGTATTTCTTACTAAACTATAAGCTTCATGAATCCAAGGACTGTGTCTGTCACATTTACAAATAGCCAGCATATAAACATAGCAAATGTTCAAGAAAGAGCTTTTGACTGACTTAATGAATATGAATAACTAGATGCCCAAGGGGACCAAACTAGAATACTTTTATATTATTTAAATACAAAACTCTAGTCAAATTTAAGTCTACTAAATTTTAGTCTAGCGACATTTGATGGAGTACTGATTGTCTGTTCTTTTATCTGAGATGCAACTACCTTAATGCTCAAAGGCCAATATATTTTTCCACTAGAATGCCTTCCTAAAAGAAAAATAGCAGGGAGGCTATGGATTAGAAGAGAGTCAAGATTTAGATCAACCAATCAACGTGTAGACTTTCTTTTCTTTTTTTCTTTTTTTTTTTTTTTTGAGACGCAGTCTCTTTCTGTCTCCCAGGCTGGAGTGCTATGGCGCAATCTCAGCTCACCAATGTGTAGACTTTCTATCATCACTAACATGACCAAACCATATCAATTTATTCAATTTTTGCAATATTTGTATTATTAAATCTTTGTATTGTTAATGCTTTTTTGCAATTGTTTATTTGTATTAATTTACTTATATTTGTATTATTGATTTTAATATGTAATATATATTCCTTTTACATAAATATGTCAGAATATTTGTTTAGAAATGTATATATACTTCTTATTTAGAAGCATTTAACATTTAAAAATAACTAATGTCCTAAATGAACAATGTAATGTTCTAAATAAACATTTCTTAGAAATATATTTATATGCACATGCCCAAATGTGTACGTGTGTGTGTATGCCAGCTGTACAAAGAAAATTCTCTACTTTGTATTTTTGATAATTAGAATTATAGTGGTGGTGATTTGCTTTGATATAAAACATTTGACAAATATCACCAGTGAATGTCTGTCTGATGCTATTTAAAATTAAAATATTATCACATATTAATATGTATAGAAAAATTTAGACATGAAAATAAATCAAGGCTAAAGATAAATAGGCATTTCTCTTTGCAACATGAGCAGTTGTAGTTGTGGCTCACTTCTCTTTTGCCATTTACCCTGTTCAAAACAGTATCCTTTGTCTTGCAGTTATAGCGATAAATTCTTCAGGCAGTCAGTTCCAAAGCACTCTCTGAAGGTGCTGGAGCTCTGAGTCACTGAGTTTTAGTTTGAATTTAATGTTTGATGTCATATTGATGCTTTTTAAATTGTGAACCATCATACCTAAATTTTTACCTAGATCTTTCCAAATCTAGGCATATCAAATAATCTTTAAAAGCTAGCATTTATTTTGTTCTCATTTGTTTTCATAATTATATTGCTTGGTGTGATTGTGATTTTTTGCTGGGTTTTTTTTTTTTTTTTTGGCTTATATCAAGGAAGGGATACTTTTTTATCCACATAAATAAGCAAGACCATTATTGGATGCCATCTACCCACAGTACTGTCTGACCCTGAAAACAAATACAGTCACTTATCTGTGGCTGACAGTGTTCATTTATGTTATCCACCTTGCCAATTAAAAATAGAGAAATCTTATACATAATGAAATAGTTCTTGTATTTCTCAAAAACATGATTTAATTTGCACTGATTCATACATGATTTGGTATAGCAGTTTATCCTTACTAAGCAAGTCTATAGAATTTTACATTCAAAATCAGTATCTTGCTTTTGCTCTTATAGATCACAACATAAAGTGAATATCAACAAATTTATAATTACAAACTGAATAGCAATAATCATTATAGTTTAAGCAACTATTTACAAATAGTACAATATTTATAGAAATGTATTATATAAATAAAACAACAACAACTATTTAGTTCATAGCTCTGTTGTTCAGAAATTTGGACTTAACTGAACTGTGTGATTTTTTGCTGGTCTCAGTTACATCTACAAGTTCAGCTAAACCATTTTGCATGTCAAAACAAAGGAGTGTGACCACCTATTGACTGGGGTTGTTGGGATGCCTGGACTATATGGGTCCACCTTGCTAGCCTGGAAATTTTAACATGGTGGCCTTGTCAGTGGTCCCAAGAGGATCAAGAAAGGGCAAACCACAATATACAAGTAGCTTTCAAGTTGCCGCTTGTTTTATGTTTGCCATTGTTTCATCGGACAAAGTAAATCACATAGCCAAGTCCAGTCACCATGGAAGGGTACCACCAAAGGGCTTGGATGAATTTGGAAGAATTTGTAGTTGCTTTTTAAGTCAGCCACAGATGGATTTTGGGGAAACTGATTCATGGATTCCTACTTTCTGTCTTTTTTAAAGTATTCATTATTGTTATTAGAATTGATACTAGACGGTAGTTGGTAGCTTAGACAGCAGGCATTTCTGCTCTCTTATGCTGCCACAGTTTGAGAACTGGACATTTAGCTCACCTTCATGATGTTATGTACTTTATAATACATAAATTTACTCATTCTCAACTTTTTCTTATTAGTTTGTGTACTTTTTTTTTGGTTCATCAATTGAGAACTCTGATACTTTTAGGCATTGGCCTCAGATGGTGCTATGGATCATTAAATTATATGATTCAAAGTCCTTCAAGAACAAAAGAATAATCTCAGCCATAAGTCTTGAACTTTGCTACAAAAGAATAGATTGCAGCTGTCACCAGAATCTTAAATTTTCCTCGCAGGGCATTTTAAATGATTAACATACCAAACTTCTTAATAAATAGTTGTTTTTATGTCTAAGTAAGAATCCAAAATAGTCCCTGTGTGAGTCTGCCTTTATTTAAATGATTTTTCTGTGTTTTGAATATTGTAGAGTCTCCTATTTGGAATTATTGTTAGAATTCTGAAGTCCCACTTTGGGGGAAAAAAATTATTCATCCCAGAGCCATAAACAACCTGTTCCTTTTTCTATGGTTTCTTCCCTTCCTACTTCACTTTCCTGATTTCATCCTGTGCTGTCTTTCTGTCCCTCCCAATGTCAAAGGTCCTGAGGAAAGGACCGGGTGAAATGGACTCTGGAGTTAGACTGAGGCCCAAGAGCCTGATAAGCCTCAAGTAAGTGTGTGATCTTTCTGCCTGTTTCATCCACGTGTCACTAACTTAGTCCCATGTTCCAGTGATGACCTGTTACTTCTAAGTAACAGAAAAATAACCCCAACTTAAGTGCAAACAAAATAAAATGAAAAGGAATTTATTGGGGAATCAGAGAAACAGCTGTAAAGTTCTAAGCCCTTCCTAGAGCCTCAGGACTAGAACTGGCCCTCTGAATGTTTTTCCTTGTCTTTATTTCTCTTTGCTTGTTGGCTTCTCCTCTCCTGCTACAGGCAGATTTTTCCATTCAGTCAGGAATAATGACCAACAGGATCCCTATGCTCATATCAGCTAGCAGTCATTAAGGAAAGAAGGATTAAAACTGAGTTTCTTTCTTTCATTACCTTTGATTACTCTGGTTCCAGAGCCAAAAAAGCCTTTGTTATCGGTAAATACAAGTAAAATACTACATGATAGACACTGTTCTATGAGGTTTCCATGATTAAGTAATTTAATCCTCACAGGAACTATTACAGATAATCATATAAAGTAGGTATAATTCCATATTATACCCATTTAACAGATGAAGATATAGAAGAACTAAATAATGAAATAACTTTTCCAGTCACACAGCTAGTAAATGGCAGAATCAGGATTCAATATAAGGAAATCTACACCAGAGACAATGCACTTGTGAACCTGCCATGGTTTGGAGGTTTCCTAAATTTCTACATAGGCCCCTCCAAGGAAATGGCAATTCATGTTCTAAAACAGTTTTAAAAAACTAAAACCTAATCCTCTTTGAAAAGATAGTAAATTTGAAATGCATTTATAGGTACATTTTTTGACAGTGTGCAATTCAGGACTCATAGAGTTGGAAAACAATTAACCTAAGGTTTATTTGGATAGCTGGAAAAATTAAAGGACTAAATGTAATTTTGACTGGAGAATAAATGATCATGTAAAATAAAGACCTGTCCAAAAAATTTTATATTGGATTCATTCCACCTTCATTATGATTAGCCATGTTTGAGGTTTGCATTATTTCTTATTCTTTATGTGGGCATTAGTTATCTAGTTTATAAAGAATATTTTACTGTAATTTTTAAAAGAAATACCACAAATACTTTATACTATTGGATGTTAATAAAACACTTATATGCAGTGAAATGACTTATAGTAATTTATAAATTAAAGTTTCTTACTGTGGGACAAATTGAATTGTGGAGTAACAGGATTCTGTATCTTTTGAAATCTGGTGCTGTGGAATAAGCTACATTTTCATAAATGAGAGTTTATTTTTCTGTCAACTCCCAATTATTTTTTACTCTTTGTCAACTGATATTCATATTCTTAATTTTATTTGAGCTGCACAGAATATACAAGTTTCTTGTTATGAAAGCTGTTTTTATATGTGAAGAGGCTGGAAAGAGGCTATGCAGGTTAATGACTCTCTCTCTCACCTCTGGGGCTGTTTCTTCAAGTCCAGGATCAATTCCTTTTTTTTCTGACTACTGCCCTTCACATAAAGTAAAATAAAAGTCTTTTTGAAATTAGTCATCACTCGTAAGACATGATAAACAAAGACAAAGAAGAAAACTAACCATTCTGAGCTGAGTTTTTGGCTGAAGATATTACTTATCTTAAACCCCTAGAAACTTTATCATCCAAATTTATATAGAGTTGGTGGTTGGAAGTGCCATATGGGTTCACATTCAGATGAGAACATATTTTGCAAGCAAAAATAGCCACACGTATAGGTTTGTGCAAATCAAAGTAAATGTACTAAAGGACATGTTTTCAGAACTGAATCTAGAAGTTCTTGCAGTACAGAATTGTTTCCTATGTTTTTCAGTATCAATAAGTATCAATAATCAATGATCAATATCAATAAATATTGATCACTTGCAATATAGTCTGAACTATTTTAAATATTGGCCATGCCCTAGGAAAATAGGGTAAATTGACATGTATTGAATAACACCTCTGAGCTAGAAATTGCTATTTATTCATACAGCACATTTACTTTTCAAGACTGGGGATGAAGCGGTAAACTAGGTAGACAAGGTTCCTGGTTTCAAAG
The DNA here is from genome assembly GCF_000951035.1 of Colobus angolensis palliatus. Taxonomy (NCBI): domain Eukaryota; kingdom Metazoa; phylum Chordata; class Mammalia; order Primates; family Cercopithecidae; genus Colobus; species Colobus angolensis. The sequence goes on from NW_012118443.1 coordinate 77,068, forward strand.
AGGTTACATTCTAGTAAAAGAGACAGATCATAATCAAGGAAACAGCATTCAGTCATGCGTCACTTAAAAATGGGGATACATTTTGAGAAATGCATTGTTAGGTGATTTCATGTGTTTGTGGACATCATATTGTACTTACACAAACCTAGATGCTGTATCCTACTACACACCTAGGCTATATGTTGTAGCCTACGGATCCTAGGCTACAAACCTTTACAGCATGTTACTGTACCAAACATTGTAGGCAACTGTAACACAATGGTAAGTATTTATATATTTAAACATAGAAAATGTACAGTAAAAATACTGTATTATAATCTTATGGGACCACTGTCATACATGCAGCCCATTGATGACCCCGACATCATTATGTGGCACCTGACTGTAATTTCAGATACTAGTAAGTGCTATGAAGAAAATGTTAAAAGGGTGATATAATAGAGATAAGTCAAGACGGGGACCCTGAGAGATAGGTGAAGGTATTTCTTAGAAGGAAATATTTATGTCAAAACCTGAAGGAAACAGCTGCTTGACCAAAGTTCGTCATGGCAGACAGGAGGCAGGACTAGATTGCAGCTCTGACTCAGAGAGATGGAGCAGCAATGTGCGGAGGCTGTTATCATAGAATTTTAGCTCCGGAATGACTGCAAGAACAAACCAGGAATCCCAAAAAGACCCACAGACCCTCTGAAGGAAGCAGACTGTTCCTGCAGAACCTGGGAGACACCCCAAATACTGTGAGTGCGCAAACTGCAGAAGTGGGAAAGGGAGATCCTCCACTCCCAAACATATGCCCCCACGGGGAAACTGAAGGTCTAGTTTGCAGGAGAAGTTTCTGACCTTACCTGGAGCTGAGTCAATTTAGAGAGCCGAGCAAAATACAGGGGTAGAAGAAGCAGTAAGAAAGGCTCTGGGAGCTCATTGGGTCCCCAAGCAGGCCATTCCTGCCTGGAACTACAGAGATCCTTCAGGAGGATGGCCAGAGGTGCAGGGAAAATGCCACAGGGAAGTCTCCAGCAGAACTTCGTAACAATTTGAACCAGGTGAGAAGCCTCCTGGCCAGAATTTGGGGGATGTTGGTAGAAGGGCTGAGGCAGAGCTTGCTTGTCTGATATAATGTAAAAGAGTCTTGAAACACATCCTGGGTCCAGGGTCTAAAACCCCTCATGGCCTATGGAACACCAAGCTCTGTGCCAAAGGATGGAAGGCTGCCCTCCCACACCACAATCAAAGTCCAGGGCATAAAACCCCTCGTGGCTTGGACAGAATCCAGGGCTCAGGGCATAAAACCCCTCGTGGCCTCTGGAATGTGTCCAGACTTGCTGGCTGCTTGCTTCTTGCTCTCCCAGGATCGATTGTATCTTGAGTTAAAAGAACCTGCTCTCCATTATGTCAAGTAGCAGAGCATATGCTAAACCATCACAACTACACTTGATGTACCACTACCTTTCTACCCCTACATCCTTACATCTTCACTTGTCTACCCCTACGTCTGCATATCCTCACCACCTGCTTCTTTGTTTGATTGCCAATAAATAGTGTGGGCTCCCAGAGCTCAAGGCCTTTGCAGCCTCCATAGTAGCATTGGTCCCCTGGACCCACCCTATGTATTCTTAACTTGTCTTGTCTCATTCCTTTGACTGCCGGACTTTGTAACCCCCACAGGCTGGTGTTGGGTCTGATCACCCCAGCAGGAGAGGGCATGAATCTGGCATACAGACTTCACAGGCAGGGGGAAGAACCAAAGTCTTTCTTTCACAGCTGGGAGGTAGGTAACCTGGGGAAAGTTCTCAAGCCCTGCTTACCCACTGCCTGGAAACACACTCAGTGCTGTTAGGTGGAGGCAGAGTGGGAGTTAGACCAGCCCTTCAGATTGCATGGGAGCTGTGTGAGGCCTGTGGGAGTGAGACCAGCCCTTCAGATTGCATGGGAGCTGTGTGAGGCCTGTGGGAGTGAGACCAGCCCTTCGGATTGCATGGGAGCTGTGTGAGGCCTGTGACTGCCAGCTTCCTGCCACATTCCTGACAACCTGCATGACTCAGCAGAGGCAGCCATAATCCTCCTAGGTACACAATTGCATTGACCTGGGAACCTCACCCCCATCCCCAACACCAGTCACAGCAAGAACCACCCACAGAGAGTCTGAGCTTAGATATACCTAGTCCTGCCCCTACCTGATGGGCCTTCCCTACCCTTCCTGGTAGCTGAAGACAAAAAGCATATACTCTTGGGAGTTCTAGGTCCCTGCCCACCACTTATTCATCTCCATACTACCACAGCTAATGCTTTCTGGAAAGGGCTACTTCCTGGCAGGAGGCCAACCAACAAAAAATAAGTCATTAATCCACCAAAGCTAAGAACTCCTCACAAGTCCATTTCACCCCCCCTGCCACCTCCACTGGAACAGGTGGTGGTATTAATTGCTGAAAGACCCATAGATGGTTCACGTCACAGGACTCTGCAGACAACCCCTAGTACCACCCTGGAGCCTGGTAGACTTGCTGGGTGGCTAGATCCAGAAGAGAGATAACAATCACTGTAGCTTGGCTCTCAGGAAGCCACATCCATTGGAAAAGGAGGAGAGTACTACATCAAGGGAAAACCCAGAACTTCCCTCTAGAACTTCCCTCTGACAGAGAATACCCAACTGAGAAGGAACCAGAAAACCAGCTCTGGTAATATGACAAAACAAGGTTCTTTAACATCACCAAAAAATCACACTAGCTCATCAAGAAGAAATCCCTGAAATACCTGAAAAAGAATTCAGGGGGGGCGGAGCAAGATGGCCGAATAGGAACAGCT
>NW_012118443.1:82770-96362 GCF_000951035.1 Colobus angolensis palliatus
ATGCACATGTACCCTAGAACTTAAAGTATAATAAAAAAAAAAAAAAAAGAATTCAGGAGGTTAGTTATGAAGCTACTCAAGGAGGCACCAGATAAAGGCGAAGCCCAATGCAAGGAAATCCAAAACCAATACAACAATTGAAAGGAGACATAGTCAAGGAAATAGACAGTATAAGAAAAAAAAAAATCAAAACTTCAGGAAACAGGCACACTTATAGAAATGCAAAATGCTCTCTGGAAAGTCTCAGCAATAGAAATGAAGACGTAGAAGAAAGAAATTCATAGCTCAAATACAAGGTCTTAAAATCAACCCGTCCAAAAAAATCAAAGAAAAAAGAATAAGAAAATATGAACAAAGCCTCCAAGAATTCTGGGATTATGCTAAATGACCAAACCTAAGAATAATCGTTGTTCCTGAGGAAGACAAGAAATCTAAAAGTTTGGAAACTGTATTTGGGGGAATAATTGAGGAAAACTTTTCCAGCCTTACTAGAAACCTAGACATGCAAATACAAGAAGCATAGAGAACACCTGGGAAATTAATTGCAAAAAGTTCTTCACCTAGGCACGTTGTCATCAGGTTATCCAAAGTTAAGATGAGGGAAAGAATCTTAAGAGCTGTGAGACAGAAACACCAGGTAACTTATAAAGGAAAACCTATCAGATTAACAGCAGATTTTTCAGCAGGAACACTACAAGCTAGAAGGGATTAGGGCCCTATCTTTAGCCCCCTCAAACAAAACAATTATCAGCCAGGAATTTTGCATCCAGCAAAACTAAGCATCACATGAAGGAAAGTTACAGTCTTTTTCAGACAAATAAATGTTGAGAGAATTCACCACTACCAAGCCACCACTACAAAAACTGCTACAAGGAGCTCTAAATCTTGAAACAAATCCTGGAAACACATCAAAAGAGAACTCTTTAAAGCATAAATCACACAGGACCTATAAAACAGAAATACAAGTTAAAAAGCAAAAACAAAAACAAAACACCCAAGATACACAGGCAGCAAATAGCACAATGAATAACAAAGATCACAGCAGAACTACATGAAATTGAAACATAAAAAAAAAGATAAATGAAACAAAAAGCTGGTTCCTTGAAAAAATAAATAAAATTGATAGACCATTAGCAAGATTAACCAAGAAAAGAAGAGAGAAAATCCAAATAACCTCATTAAGAAAAGAAACAACTATTACAACTGACACCACCGGAATACAAAAGATCATTCAAGGCTGCTATGAACACCTTTATGCACATAAAGTAGAAAAAGTAGAAGAGATGGATAAATTCCTGAAAAAACAACCCTTCCAGCTTAAGTCAGGAAGAATTAGACACCCTGAACAGACCAATAACAAGGAGTGAGATTGAAATGGTAATTTAAAAATTAGCAACAAAAAAAAGTCCAGGACCACATGGATTCACAGCAGAATTCTACCAGACATTGAAAGAAGTGGTACCAATCCTTTTGACACTATTCCACAAGATAAAGAGGTAACCTTCTCTAATTCATTCTATGAAGCCAGCATCACCCTAATACCAAAACCATGAAATGACATAATCAAAAGAGAAAACTACGGACCAATATCACTGATGAAGATAAATGCTAAAATCCTTAACAAAATACTAGCTAACCGAATCCAGCAACATATCAAAAAGAGAATCCACCATGATCAAGTGGATTTCATACCAGGGATGCAGAGATGGTTTAACATACTCAAGTAAATAAATGTGATATACCACATAAACAGAATTTAAAACAAAAATCACAAAATCATCTCAATAGATGCAGAAAAAGCATTTGACAAAATGCAATATTGCTTTATGATTACAACTCTCAGCAAAACTGGCATATGAAGGACATACCTCAATGTAATTAAAGCCATCTATGACAAACCCACAGCCAACATAATACTGAATGGGGAAAAGTTGAAAACATTCTCTCTGAGAAATGAAACAATACAAGGATGCCTACTTTCAGACCACTCCTCATCAGCATAGTACTAGAAGTCCTAACCACAACAATCAGACAAGAAAAAGAAATAAAGGGCATCAAAATCAGTAAAAAGGAAGTCAAACTGTCACTATTTGCTGATGATATGATTGCTTACCTAGAACACCCTAAAGACTCCTCCAGAAAGCCCCTAGAACTGATGAAAGAATTCAGCAAAGTTTCTGGATACAAGATTATTGTACACAAATCAGTAATTCTTCTATACACCATCAGTGAACAAGTAGGAATCAAATCAAGAACTCAACTCCTTTTAAAATAGCTGCAAAAATAAAAATAAAAATACTTAGAAATATACCTAACAAAGGAGGTGAAAGGCTTCTACAAGGAAAACTCAAAACACTGCTGAAAGAAATCATAGACAGCACAAACAAATGAAAACACACCCCATGCTCATGGATGGGTAGAACCAATATTGTGAAAATGATCATATTGCCAAAGGCAATCTACAAATTCAATGCAATCCCCATCTAAATACCACCATCATTCTTTGCAAAGTTAGAAAAAACAATTCCAAAATTCACATGGAACCAAAAGGAGCCCACATAGCCAAAGCAAGACTAAGCAAAAAGAACAAATCTGGATGCATCACACTACCTGATTTCAAACTATACTACAAGGCCATAGTCACCAAAACAGCAGAGTACTGGTACAAAAATAGGCACATAGACCAATGGAATAGAATAGTGAACCCACAAATAAACCCAAATACTTACAGCCAGCTGATCATCAACAAACCAAACCAAAATAGTAAGTGGGGAAAGGACACCCTTTTCAACAAATGATGCTGGGATAATTGGCTAGCTACAAGTAGGAGAATGAAACTGGATCCTCAGCTCTCACCTTATACAAAAAGTAACTCAAGATGGATTAAGGGCTTAAATCTAAGACCTGAAACCATAAAAATTCTAGAAGATAACATTGGAAAGACCCTTCTAGACATTGGCCTAGGCAAGGATTTCATGACCAAGAACCCAAAAGCAAATGCAATAAAAACAATAGCTGGGACTTAATTAAACTAAAGAGCTTTTTGCACAGCAAAAAGAACAGTCAGCAGAGTAAACAGGCAACGTACAGAGTGGGAGAAAATCTTCACAATTTATACATCAGACAAAGGACTAATATCCAGAATCTACCATGAACTCAAACAAATCACTAGGAAAAAAACCAAACAATCCCATCAAAAAGTGGGCTAAGGACCTGAATAGACAATTCTTAAAGAAGATATACAAATGGCCAACAAACATACGAAAAACTCCTCCATGTCATGAATTATCAGGGGAATGCAAATCAAAACCACAATACAATACCTCCTTACTCCTGCAAGAGTGGACATAATCAAAAAATAAAATAAAAAAATAAATAAAACAGTAGTTGTTGGTGAGGATCAGGGAACACTTCTACACTGCTGGTGGGAATGTAAACTAGTACCACCACCATGGAAAACAGTGGGGAGATTCCATAAAGAACTAAAATTAGAACTACCATTTGATCCAGCAATCCCACTACTGGCTATCTACCCAGAGAAAAAGAAGAATGAATTAACAGCATTTGCAGCAACCTAGGTGAAATTGGAGACTATTGTTCTAAGCTAAGTGACTCAGGAATGGAAAATCAAGCATTGTATGTTCTTACTGATATGTGGGAGCTAAGCTATGAGGACACAAAGGCATAAGAATGATACAATGGACTTTGGGGACTTGGGGGGAAGAGTGGTAGAGGGGCGAGGGAGAGAAGACTACAAATAGGGTGCAATGTATGCTGCTTGGATGATGGGTGCACTAAAATCTCACAAATCATCACTAAAGAACATACTTATGTAACCAAATACCACTTGTATCTCAATAACCTATGGAAAAAGTATAAAAAGAAGGAAAGAGCCAAGCAATATGTTGAGAAAAAAGTATTTCAGTGAAAGAGAACTTAAATGCAAAGACCATGAGATCTGTACAGACATTACCTCCTTTAATCCTCATGATGTTTCTGTAAGGGATGTAGTGTTAGGATAATTTTATAGATAGCAAAATGGAACCACAGCACTAACGCACACAAGATCACTTTGTCAGCTAGCAAACAGGATGCCATGGTATGAGCTCAGGAGTCTCTGATCACCACCAGCCTTCTCTTTCTGCACCCTCAAGCTGCTTCATGGGAACTAAAGCACAACTTAAATGCGTGTCACTGCAAGGAATTCCAGAGGAAGAGAGGTTCCTATCCCAAATATAGGTAAATCACTTAGATGATCCTGGTTCTTTGTTTTCTTTCTACTAATAAATATGCAAGAAAGACTTATTTGTATTTATTTGTTTATTAATTCATTCAATAGATTTTTTGAGTGTCTATGGTATAACCATACTACTTACATTTAAAGTTTGGAACTCAGTATGAACTATTTTCTTTCAAGGAATTGAGAGTGGTTTTGTTTTTAGTATATTGTCTGAAAATCCTAGCAGTATAATCTGCTTTGCTAAAAGTTACATGGAAGGACATAAAACTATTATAGTTTTAAAATGTTCTTGTCAGTTGGCTGAAAATTATCTGTAACATTTAATATCTGACTCTGGAAAGAAATGTAGCCAACCACCTTTTTAATCCTCTTTTCGGTGTTTTGGGAAACATAAAGTTGGGATCTATTCCCTCATTTGCAAAATAAAACAGTACTTTTTAAGGCATTGATTTATATTTGATTTAAGGCATTGAATTGTTTTATTATTGAGCCTGTCTCTGAACTCTGAGAAATTCCAAGGGAAAGAATTAAAGATGTTCAATTCAGCCTTGCCTAAATCTACTATTTTCAACTCTTTTTTTTTTTTTTTTTTTTCTGCTGTGCTTTCTTGCGTATTTTCTTAGTGGATAGATAGGACAATGGTACAGCAGAAATAATGAATGTTTATCTACCACTTCCATTAAATATGTCAATGCTTTTATGAAAGGAAATCTATGGTTACTTAAGTCAATGCCTGTACTTAGTTCTCAGTCATAACTGTTCTCATACCTGGAATCTAAAGAGGTAGCATCAGTAATCTGCACACACTAAGTACTCACTATTGCTTAGTGGAAAGAGAAATGCTGCTATATATTACTCTACATTTTTCATAGTCTTTATAATATTTTACACCTAAATGTATTATTATGTAGTTTCACTGATCAGTAAGAGAGCTAGATCTTGTAGGCCTTATAAGAACGTTGGCTTTTACTCAAAAGGGATGAGAAACTATCAGGGGATTTTGAGTAGGGATACCATCATCTGGCCTTTGTTTTTAACAGAACATGTCTGGCTGCTGTTATGAGTGTAGACCAAAGGGTAGATAGACAGAAACGAGGAGATAAGATAGAAGGCAGAGCAATAATTTTGGTAGCAGATCATAGTGCCTTTGTATAGGGTAATAGAATATGCTAGAGCCTAGAATATAGGCATCAAGCTGTTATGATGGCACTTTTACCACTGTATCCCCAGGGTGTGGAATCATTTCTGGAGTATAGCAGGAGCTCAGTAGTTCTTGCTGCATACATGAATGGGTGGATAGATTGACAGTTTTTCACAGTTTTTCTGTTTTCTCCCCATCTGTTTATTACCTAAGTTTTAAAATCTAAGCTACTTTCCTCATCCTCACAGGGTTTAAACTAAAGCAAAAGTGAAACAAAAGCAAACAGCCAAGTTTCTTCTAAATGTAATTGGATTCAACAAGTCTTTTTTTAAGCACTTTTATGTGGTTTCTTTGGGCTACTAAGGACATAAAATGCCAACAGAATGTTCTAAGACTGTGAGATGAGATTGTTGCTTAGGGTCACAGCTATGCCACAGCACCACAATTTACTTTAAAATTAAAACTGCTACATAGTTTTAATTTCCTCCTCAGAAGGGCAATAACCTTTCACAATATCAGACTCGGCTTTTTCAGCTTACTATAAATGGAACCATGTGACCATTACATTACAAAGTGCATAAATGGCAGGCTATATTAGAAACGTTTGGGGACAAGGAGCACGAGAATGTATTTGGCACACAACTTTTTTGTGTGATAAAGAAGAGAAATAAGACATGCAAACAGTTGTGTTGATATACATAAGGAAACACTGAATAGATACAGAAGCAACTAAAAAGGCTGATTGCAAAGGGCAGGAGATAAATTGGATAGACAGAGCAAACTTTTTTTTTTTTTTGAGACAGAGTCTCGCTCTGTCGCTCAGTCTGGAGTGCAGTGGCACGATCTCAGCTCACTGCAAGCTCTGCCTCAGACAGTGCAAACTTTTTAATAGGAGATTTTTTATATCATTTTGATGATCATTTAAATTATTACCTATTTAATGAGTATATAAATAAATAAAAATGGCATCCTTTAAATAACTGTGGGGGGCAAGGGGGTGCAGATAGTAGGGAGGAAGGACCTAGGGATACTTGAAGCAAGTCTTCATTTTGTCACTTCTCCAGCCCTTATCGACTGCATTTGGAGCTGAGACTTCTCAGATGATGTGTATATGTGTAAACATTAGTAAATAACAACTAATTACATTTTGTTCATCGTTTTTTCTTAAGGAATAAAAAAGCCTATGTTCATGAGAATGCTGATTCTTAAAGGGCTAGAAAGGCCAGTTGAAGAAGGCCAATCTGTAGAGATGCCTGGGAGTTCTTTGATCTTTTTGGAGGCTAAAAGAAGTAAAATTCTGCTATGGAAATTGTCCTATTATATTCCTGCTTTCAAGAAGGGGCTACAAGATTATAAGGTTTTGCAACATTGCCCTCCTAGTCCTGTGTACATTGCTGTAAGGGCTCCCAGGCATGGAGGCCACCACTAGCACTGTTCCTCTTAGCAGTTATTTGGGTGTGAAGTTCCTCACTCCTGCAAGGCTCAGCCTGAAGCAACCTGTCTACATGATCCACCTGCAGAATCTCTGCACTTGTCAGTAACAGCTGTGAAATCTGCCCCTGTTGTCTTTAGGCAAGAAATTTCACCAATCACAGTAACACCTTGCTCTTGTGTAGTTTTATATTTTTTCAAAATGTTTTCACTTGTGTTATTTCTTCTTATGTAATTAGAGAAACTGAAAGATGGAAAAGATCTCAGATGCTGTGACCCCCATGTAACAGATGAAGAAACTGAATCCAAGAGATGAAGTGACTGCTTTGCCTAAAATCAAATAGCCATGTAGCAGCCGAGCTAAAACAAACATTCAGTCCTCCTGAATCCTAACCCGGTGATTTTTGTCTTACTCTTATATAATAACAACCACTGTTTTCCTGAGTCTCCCCTATCATTTTCTTATTCTTCTTGACCCATTCATATTCATTTTTTTTCTTTTATGGATTTAAAGGTGACCTTAATCAAAACTTGATACTTACATAAGTATGATATAGAATAACATATCTATATTTAATAATTTCTTATTTTAGTTGATGCTTTCAAAAATTGCCAGAAAACAGATTTTTTTGCCACCAAGCAGTTACAGTTTCATCTTCATATTCCCTCTCTTAACATGCTGAAAAATTAAGCATAAATAGAAATGCTAGAGTTGTCTTCCTTGTCAATGCTATGATTTATATTTGACTTGTTTCCTATCAGATTTGCCACAAGCTAGAATCTTCTGAGCATTTCTCCCTCATATATATTATCTACCAGTCAGCAGACACTAATAAAGGGTGTCAAAATCCTGGCAAGAAAATGTTTCCTACAGTTGTAGCTGATGCTAGACACTAAGTAAGTCAAGTTTCCTATTCCATAGTGAAAGAGAAAAAAGTTTTTATGTCTAAATTCAGTTTTAGTAAAAGGGAAAGCTTTATATCCAGGTCAAGGTCCAAATCACTAAGATTTGAATCTATTGAGATATTGTATCTTAGAATTCAAAGCTTGGCATGCTTAATATTTAGAAACACATTAAAAAGTTAAAAGCATTGCACAGAGTTAGAATGACATCACTGCAAAGGTGAGTATTTTCAAAGGATTCTGATTCCATTCTGACAGCTTTCTTTACTTGATATTCGTAGGCTCCACACTTACTAAAGGGCTGAGTCGGTACACAGCACTAAAAGGTACATCCTCTGGCTACTAAAAGGAGTATGATGAAAAGTGTTACTTGGGAACATGTGGGACTTACCCTTGATTGATTAAAAAAAAATACTGTTTTCCTCCCTCACTGATAATCTCACTCCATGTTGCCAATATTATAGCACTTTTCTGTGTGATTTCCTACCTGAAAATGCTATGGTAGAAGTGAGAGTCTGAGTTTTTTTCCTGGCTCTCTCTTAAATGTATCCTCAATGTCTCTTTCATTTTCTAAATTGGGGAGGAAATTATGACCGCAGCTTCCAACTATCTTAACTGTATTCAGTAAAACATTTTTCTACTTAAAATATTGCATAAGTTAAGTGGAATTGGAAATGCTTTAAAAAAGATTGAAAATAGAATCTTAAATAAATCTAGAAAGATCTCACTTTATCATTAAGAATACTAACTATAAAATAATTGTTAATAAACTTTTTTAATGAAACCCCAAATAATTATAAACATTGGTTTATAATTTTACATGGCTCAAGGAAAATGAAAAATTTTAAATAAAATGTAGAATATTTCAAATTTTCTGTTTCATTTTCTGCAAGGTATCTAATCTTAGTATGGGAAAGCCAGAAATTTTCTGTAAAGTTATAGAGAAACTTTTTAAGTGTCCAATGCCTCTAAATTTTAGCACAGACATGTGCACTGAAAACAGTCTAGAGTTATACCCAAGTAAATGTTTCTGTGCTAAAGTTTAAATTACAGAAAGTAGAACGTCTACATCTGAGCTTTTTCACTGCTTAAAGAGATTGAGAAGGATTCAATGCTGCCACATGAGCCAACCACACAAGCAAACACTCCTACAACAGATATGTACAGGCCTTTCACAACAATAAATGTAAAGGGGATCAGAGCCTGCTGTAGTTTGAATGCTTTCATCAAAATTTATGTTGAGACTTAATTCCTAATGCAACAGTAGTTAAGAAGTGTAGTCTTTAAGAGGTAACTGAGTCATGAAGTCTCTGCCTTCACAAATGGGATAAAGTGCCCTTATAAAAGGGCTTGACAGAGGGTATTTGCTCCTTTCTTGCCCTGCCATTCATGTCACCCATCGAGGACACAACATTTCACCCCTCCAGAGGATGCAACAGTAAGGCACCTTCTTGGAAGCCAAGATGGAACCCTTACCAGACATCAAACCTGGTGGTGCCTTGATCTTGGACTTCCCTTCCAGAACTGTGAGAAATAAATTTGTCCTCTTTCTAAATTACCCTGCCTCAAGTATTTTGTTATAGCAGTGCAGATGGATGAAGACAGAGACCTAAATTTTAAATGCAAAACAATAAATTTTCTGGAGGATGAAACATGGGAGAAAATCTTATTGACCTTTGGTTTGTTGATGAGTTTTTAGATACACCACCAAAGAATGATCCATGAAATAAAAATCTAATGCACCTTATTAAAATTAAAAATTTCTGCTCTGCAAAAGACACTGTTAAAACAATAACACAATTCATAGACTGGGAGAAAATATGTGTAACACACATATATGATAAAGGACTTATATCCAAAATATACCAGAAAAACCTTTTAAAAAAGCAACAACAAAAAAGCCCAATTAAAAAGGAAGCAAAAGTTCTGAACAAATATGTCATCGAGATGATATGCAGACAGGAAGTAAGCATACAAATAGACATTTAACATCGTGTGTCAGTAGGAAAATGCAAATTAAAACAATAGTGAGATACTATTATACACCTATTAGACTGTTTAGCATACAAAAAAAACTGACAATATCAAATGACGGCAAGTATGCAGAGCAACTCAAACTGTCATTAATTCCTGGTGGGAATAAAAAATGGTGGAGCCATTTTGGAAGACTGGTGGTTTCCTGCAAAGCTAAACATTGTCTTGCCATATAATCTAGCCACTGCACTCTTCGATATTTGCCCAAGTGCTTTGAAAACTTATGTTCATACAAAACCTACATACAAATGTTTGTAGCAGCTTTATTCATAATGGCTTCAAACGGAAAACAACCGAGATGTCTTTACATAGGTAAATAGACAAATTCAAGGACATTCATATAATGTAATGCTTTTCAGCACTAAAACAGGAATGAGCTATCAAAGTATAAACAGATACAGATATATCTTAAATGCATGCTGCCAAATGAAAACAGCCTGAAAAGGCTATGTGCTATAGGATAACAATTATGTTACATTTTGAAAAAGGCAAAATTTGGACTTGGAAAACCAATCAGTGTTTGCCAAGGGTTTGGAAGGAGGAGAGCTGAATAGTGAAATGTAGGGATTGCTTTTAGGGTGTTGAAAAAGATTTTGTATGATACTATAATGGTGACTGCCTGACACTATGCATTTGTCAAAACCCATAGAATTTTACAGTACAAATAGTTAACTCTATTGTATGAAAATGTTTAAAAGTCATTTAGGAGGTCAAGGAATCTTAGAATGGAACTCAGAACCAACAAAAGAATCTAACTGTATTACTACAGTGGGGGAAAATGGTTCTGAATTTGGAAATGAATATGGTCTGTAGGAATAAAGACAAAATATAAGCACTATACTCTAGTAGATAAGGTTGTTTCTCACAGAGCTATGGGTTAACAATTCTGAAACCACTAAAGATATATACTGGAATTGAGAAATTAAGTAAATACTCGGGGGATGTATTTACTTAATTGAGAGCCATGTTTCTCACTCTTGGTATGGAAGGTTAGGAATAAGCAAAGAAAGGAGGCTAGAATGATACATGTCATAAAGGGCTAGACTTGGAAATATACTGAAGATATCAATGTGAACTCATCTTTAGCTTAAACACATGTGACATATAAAATGTAACTTGCATAAATAGATTAGTATGCACATATTTCCTTGCCCCATCAGCTAAGAAAGCCTGGAAGCAATGATGCTGCAGAAGCAACAGTCATGCCCCATGTCCAAATCTTGATTTCTAATGCCATTTTCCGATAAGGGAACAAAGACTCCTTACAGAAATGGCTGGTCTTAAGACTAGGATGGAAAATACACAAAATGTCCTTGGAGCATATGCTAGGGCCAGAAAGTAAGCAAATAGTAAAAGAAAAAAATCTCACAATGATGGACATTATGTCTCCATGTAAAAGAGTCACAGGAGTCAACAGAAAGAGTTCCCAGGGACCAAAGCTAGAATCATTAGATCAATAAAATAAAGTAACATTAAAGTACAAACAAAAATGTAAAGTAAGTATCCATTAATCCATAGTGACATAAATGACTGAATATATACATAAATAGAGAAGAATAGATAAATCTCCTGTCCAGAAGAATTCCGAATAATTTATGTAGGTATCTACCCTCAAGGAAGTAAATGGTAACTCTCGGCCTCTTAAGAGTGGGCTGAACAATATTAGCTCCCTTTTAAAAAGAGACAGTACAGAAAGGGGGAAAAATGGAATAAACTTAGAGTGGAGAAACTTGACAAACACTAGCTCAGCTAAGTGATCAAGGCAATCACCAACAGTGATTCGTCATGTTGATGGTGTGTGTTCTTGATATGCTGTTATGAGAATTTTATTCCGTGGTCTTCCTCCCCCAAATCCATAACCCCTATCTAATCATGAGAAAAGTATCAAATCCCAAACGAGGGGCTATATTAGACCGTTCAGGCTGATATCACAAAATACCTTAGATTGGGTGGTTTATATGTAACAGAAATTTATTTCTGACAATGTTGGAGGCTAAGAAGTCCAAGACTAAGACAGCAGTAGATCAGGTGTCTGGTGAGGGCTTGCTCTGCTTCATAGATGGAGCCTTCTTGCTTCAGCTTCACATGACAAAGGCACAAGCATGCTTCCTCAGGCCTCTTTTACAAGGGCACTAATCCCATTTATGGGGTGGAGCCCTCAGGACCTAATTACCTCCTGGAGACTCCACCACTTACTATTATTGCACTAAGGATTTGGTCTCAACATATGAATTGTGGGGGAGAAACATCATACCAGAGCAGGGGAATTCTAAAATTATTTCCCCAACACTTCTCATTATTTTCAGGTTCACCAAAAACAAGAAATATCTGTGGAACTGTCACATCCAAGAGTACTTTAAGGAGTTATAAAAACTAAATGTAATTTGTATTCTGGGTGGGATTCTGGAAAATAAAAAGGATATTATGTAAAAAGGAAATCTGAATGAAGTATGAACTTAATAAAAAATGAATCAATATTGATTCATTAATTGTGACAAACGTATCACACTAATAATAGGAAAAATGAGTATGGGTGTATGGGAACTCTTTATACTATTTTCATAATTGTTCTATAAATTAAAACTATTCCAAAAAGTTTATTTAAAAATTATGTACCCCAGAATCACACAGGTACATGGGGGAAATTACCTGATTTGTTTGACTACCAAAAGTAGTTTAGGGGAAGAATTAGTAATAGATATGTACTAAATTAAGCAAATTAAAATAAGGCAATTATAAATTCCAGCTTTCAAAAAACAGTCATTATATATAGACAGGAAATATTATTACCAAAATTTGTGATGTAAAAATATTGGGAGCATAGGGACTTGAGGAATGAGCATCTAGTGTGAGGAAAAATTCTACAGACAATGCAGTTGAATTGAAAAATATGAAAAAGTAATATATTTGTTTGGAATTAGAGATATAAACAGCAAAAGAAAGAGTTTGAGGAGTTAAATCAGTTGCTTCTGAGGATCAAGGCTCAGTATTAAAGTAGTTGTTGACTGTTTTAAACTACATATTTCTAAGAAAACCTATTAAATAGACATACAAAAACAATAGAGTAGTGTGTTTAATGGAGAAGCATTAGACAGAAATTTAGAAATCCTCAGTACTTGCACTAAAAAGTTATATGACTTTAAGTATAGCACTACTCTAGGTCTTCATTTTCTCATTTATGAGCTGAAAGATTGGAACAGATGATTGCTCAAGGAGCTTCCACTCTATGATTTTATGACAGTGGAAGAAATAAACACAATTCTAAAGAAATAATACCAGATATTTAAGGTTTTTGAAAAACTTATAGGTTCTAGGAAGTTTAATGATTAAGTAGAAAAGAAAAATAAGGTAATGAAAATGTGGTTTTCTAAAAACATGTGACAAATTTTGTAATGTAATTTAAATAAAGGAACAACTGTTAGGAGACCAGATTCATTGATATTTAGGTTATTAAATCGTGAACAATAAACTAAGGTTTTACCAAGAAAACGTACAGCCAGATATATTTTGACAAATCTATTCAATGAGCTGGAAAGTAAGTGACTAAAGAGAGACACCAGATATAAGGCATTAGTTTACTTAACATTCTTTTAAACAAAATTAGAATTGAAGATTTCTGGTGAATAAAATTACTGCCAAGTGACTTGAAGTCAGTTGGAAAATGTTCATATCCAAAAACAATACATATATCTAACTTAGAAAGGCAGTCAGGCTGGCACAAAGGCCTTAACAGTCTTCATTAATGATATAAAATTGTGAAAATGAAACCACTGAAGAGTTAGCATGCCTTAACAATCATCACTATAGAATAAAAATGTATTAAAGGGATTTTGAGAATTTATA
>NW_012118443.1:101398-108919 GCF_000951035.1 Colobus angolensis palliatus
AGATCCACTGCTCTCTTCAAAGCTGTTAGACAGAGTCGTTTGCATCTGCCCAGGTTGCTGCTGCTTTTTTTTTTTGTTTTTATTTAGCTGTGCACTGTCCCCGGAGGTGGAGTCTACAGAGACAGGCAGGTTTCCTTGAGCTTCTGTGAGCTCCACCCAGTTCGAGCTTCCCAGAGGCTTTGTTTACCTACTTAAGCCTCAGCAATGGTGGGCGCCCCTCCCCCAGCCTCCCTTCTGCCTTGTGGTTAGATCGCAGACTGCTGTTAGCAATGAGGGAGGCTCCGTGGGCATGGGACCCTCCCGGCCAGGTGTGGGATATATTCTCCTGGTGTGCCCGTTTGCTTAAAGCACAGTATTGGGGTGGGAGTTACCCGATTTTCCAGGTGTTGTGTGTCTCAGTTCCCCTGGCTAGGAAAAGGGATTCTCTTCCCCCTTGCGCTTCCCAGGTGAGGCGATGCCTCGCCCTGCTTCAGCTCTCGCTGGTCAGGCTGCAGCAGCTGACCAGTACCGATTGTCCAGCACTCCCTAGTGAGATGACCCCAGTACCTCAGTTGAAAATGCAGAAATCACTGGTCTTCTGTGTCGCTCGCACTGGGAGTTGGAGACTGGAGCTGTTCCTATTCGGCCATCTTTGCATCTGGATCTGAGAATTTATAGTATTGTGTGTGCAGAGAATACTAATGTGATGCACCATGAAAATAATTTCATTCTTTACGGAGAAAATAAAATTTCGATGACAGACTTTCGAAAAGCATGCACACAGACACAAACACATAAATGTTTCAGGTAACTACAGTTTACATTATAGAGGTACACTACATTTATTTTGAGCTGCAAGGGATGAGGTGGAGCAACAACCAAGGATATGGTATGAGATAAGACATGGAGACTCTAGAGTGTGTATTATATTAAGGAGAGAGTGATCATACCAGCTTTGCCAGATGACTGATAACAGTTTGAGGATGTGGATGGAAATCATATTATGGAGGGCTTTGCATACAAGCCAGAAGCCTTTCCTACTTTATTGCATGGGAAAAAGGGGTGTCGAAGAGGCAACATGTGAAAGGGTTTTAGGACTACAGATGTGCTGAATGCGTCAAAGAAGACAGCACAGTAGTTAGATGACTTCAGACTCCCATATATCTAAGTTGGAATCCTGACTCTGTGTGACCATCAGAAAGTTAAACTCCTAAGTCCCAATCTCCTAATAGGATTTTATGAAAATTAAAGGATATATTTATGTAACCACTTTGCACAATGCCGGGCTCAGTAAACAGAAGCTAAAACAAACAAACAAACAAAAAATGTTTTGCAATAAAAGGATTCAAGTAGAGAAGAGCACAGAATTTGAAATACCCATATCAGAGATCATTAAAATAATCAAGGGAATGACAACGAGAATAAAATTAAGAAATGAGTGGAAGAACTCACAGACCTTTCTGACAAACTAAAGGGATGAAAATGAATAAGGAGTCACTGTTGGCTCCCAAGTTTGGCATCTGAGTGGCTGGAATAATCAAGGCTGATACCAGAAATGTGAAGTGCAGTGGGAGTGAACATGAGAAGTACAGTGGAAGCAGCAGGGGATAAAGGATAATAAGTTTTGTTTTAAATGCCTCTAGTATGAGGCAACGACACTTCTAGTTAAAATTTCTAACAGACAATTTGAAATATGGATTTTTAATATCCAACCACTAGCTAGAGGCATATATTAAGGTTCTGTTCTCGGTCACATTCTTCTGTCTGTAGTCTTCCCCTCAGTAATTCCAAACAATTCCCCAGTTCCGACCATCACCCTCCTACTAAAATCTGAGGCCTACTAGAGATTTCTGCTTAGATGTTTCATAAATACCTCAAACTCAGCGTGTCTAAAATCAAAGCCATAATTGCCCCTAAAGAATTTCACTGACTAATCTGATTTTGTCAATGGTATCTCTAGTTCACCCATGATAGGCAATTTCGAGTAATCCTTTATATGTTCTCCTTTACTTGTAAAATCCTGTAAATGTGTGTCATGTAAAAGAAGTTAGCGTTCTCCTTTAAAAAGTTAAGAAGATTCTAGTCAGCTGAACAAAAGATTCATGGTTAAGGTATTTGTACTTACTTTATGGCATCTAAGCATGTCCTTTGCACGAATTAGAGAAGATAAAATTGATACATTAAATCACATTACAATTAAAGACTTGTCTTCATCAAAAGACAAAATTAAAAGAGTGAAATGGCAATTTGTAGAGTGAAAGAAGTTATTTGCCACATATGTATCTGACAAAGGAATCATATCTGGAATATTTGAGAACCTCTTACCACTTCTCAAAAGAGGATATACAAATGGAAAAAAAAGAAAACAAAAAAGATGGTAATTTTACAAATTATTTAAGACATGCAAATGAAACCCATCAAGACAAGCTACGATACACCTGCCAGACGGACTAAAATGTTAAAAATAGAAAATGCAAAATATTTGTAAGGATACAAAGCAATTGAAACTCTCATTTATGTCTGATGAGATTAACTACTTTAGACAACTGTCATTACCTACTAAAGCTGCATATGTACATGACCCATTGATTCCATCCTGAGGTATATACCCAGTAGAAATTTTAGATATATTCACCAAAACGTATCAAGACAAAAGCTCATAGCAGCATTATATGTTATTACTGCAAACTGGAAACTACCCTAATACCCACAAACAGTTGAATGGGTTAATTAATCATTGTTTGCCTGTATATAATACTGTACAGCAGTGAGACTGCCAACACACAAAAATGTGCACAAATATTCACAAGGATGATGATGAGTGAAGAAAGACAGACAAAATGAATATAATGGATAATTTTATTTATATAAAGTATCAAAGCAATTGAAAATAGTCTATGCTACTGAAAGTCAGTATAATAGGTGGAAGCAGTAATAGAAGCAGGAGTCTTTTGGGGCTACTAGTAATATTCGTTTCCTTGATCTAGGTGTTAGTTTTTGAAAATTAAGTGAGTTTATGTATACTTCAGAGTAAACTTAAGATATGGGCTCTTAGGGCCATGCATATTATACTTCAGAATTATTGAAATTTCTGTAAATTTTTCCTCTTCAATAGTTCTCACCTTTGTTACTTCCTTAACGCTCCACTGTACATATGTTTATCTCAGACCAGAATATTTTAGCAATTGTTAACTTTTTCTCCCTTTCAAGTACTTCTTTTCTCCCTTTCAAGTACTTCTAATTGCAATTGACAGATTTGTTTTCATAAGCAGAGCCTCAATCATGCAGCTCCTTATTGGTTATGAAATGAAGTTAAAAGTTTTAATATGGCTTTAGAGGTCTCCATACTTTGCTTCCAAGAAATATTCCCACCCAATCTTGCCTTAAACTAAATAAAAGTACACTTCATTATTAGTCTAAACATGACTTTATCTACTTCTAGTCTTATGCTACTCTTCTTTGAAGAGTTTCTACCACTCTGTTGAAATTATACTTCTTTCCAGTCCCAATTCAAATATCCCAGTCTCCATCAGACTGTCCTGGGCCACTGTCTCCCACCCTGTTTCAGAATATGGTCTCTCCCTTTTTAAGAGTTGCTTTACAGTTATTGCATGCCTCCTTTTTATGGATTGCATTATCTTCTGCCATATGTACAATGTACTATATATTTTATCCTATCCTCTCTTTTCTGATTCTAACCTTCAATAGGAGAAATTTTGTTTAACTATTTTTTTCACCACCTGCCCCACTTAATCAGTTTTGCACATCGTGAGTGATCAGTAAATATTTTAAAGCTTCATGGAATCAGAATAACCTAAAAACTGTTTGCTGCTTTAAACTTTTAAATTAAGTTCCCCTGATAACTTATAATTATAATATCTGCTACTTTATGCTTAACAACCTTATTATTATCTCTGATCAAATTATTGAATTTAACTGTGTATTTTGCCATATATAAAATGCGTTCTTCTCTACATTCTTTCAGAAAGTGAAATTGCAGGGAAATTTATCATGACTCACAATGTTGAAGAAAACAATGAAACTTTTTAAAAAAGTTTGTACAACGTGAGAATACAATTGTATATTTCCCTTTTTATTTTTCAGATCATATAAACTCACTGAAGTAAAGGTAACTTTAAAATAGCATAATTAAACCTGCCATTTTTCATATTACTATGAATTTTAGACCACTATTAACTAGTTAGATTATACCACTGAGTTTTGTTTTTTTTTTGTCTTATCATATTAAGTTGGTATTTTTGGTAATATTGAATTGATATTTTTCATAAATGTTCTGTATGTATGAAATTTGGACTATTATTTAAAATGAGTCACATTTAACTGGTTTAACCATAAGAAATTAAAAAGAAAGGAAAAGTTGATATTTTAATGTAGCTTGCTCTTTGGAGTTTGAAATGAAACGGGTGCAGTGGCTCACACCTATATTCCCAGCACTTTGGGAGGCCAAGGTGGGCGAATCACAAGGTCAGGAGTTCAAGACCAGCCTGGCCAATATGATGAAACCCCATCTGTACTAAAAATGCAAAAATTAGCTGGGCACGGTGGTGCACACCTGTAGTCCCAGCTACTGGAGATGCTGAGGCAGAAGAATCCCTTGAACCCGGGAGGCAGAGGTTGCAGTGAGCCAAGATCACATCACTGCCCTCCAGCTCGGGCAACAGAGCATGACTTCATGTCTAAAAAAAAAAAAAAAGACTAGGGTGGAAGGACAGGTATTGACAGGTTGGGATGGGATGACTGGAGAAAGAAAAGAAAGAAGGCGAAGATTATATATTGATAGATAACATCCTATGCTGTTACATTATATCCTTACAAATATCCAGCAAGATAATACTGTTATCAATACCATACATGACTTGCCCAAGACCACACAATTTACAAGTGACAAGGCTGCGATTCAGCTAAGCAAAAGTTTTTTAAAAAGCAGTTTCCTTTCAGAAGAAAAGTGAGCAACAGGAGATTATCAATAGGAATTACCTTTCAAGTCTTGTGGCTTGTTAGTGCTTACAGCCTACTGAGTCCTCTATCAACTTAGAAAACTTTAAGAAAAAGCATAAGCTAAACATACACACACACACACACACAAAAAAAAAAAACAGAAAAACTGTATTTCTCTCCATTTGCAAAGAATTTTGGAGTCTATCATTTATTAAGGAACTCTGAAATAAAAATCTTCAGATATAATTTTAGTTTTCACTTTGGCAATTTTTACCCATATATTTTCATAAACTCGAGCATAATTCACTTTTATGAGTTTATGTTTCCTAATTTGTAAAGTGGAGATGACATCTACCCTAAGTATTTTACCTAATTATTTTAAGGATAAATAAAATTATGAATGCACACTGTTTTTGTTACCTACAAAAAGCAATTCATGTATATATTATTATAATTATATATCTGAGATTGTATATGGTGGTGTTTTAGGAAAACTGAAAAGAGAGTGCATTTAAATTTCATAAAAGTCATGAAAAGGCTGGGAATCATGCTTCTGAGTGTTAACTATTGCTATAGCAATCAAACTGCTTTCGAACATTGTCATCATTGTGAAACCTAAATGATGCCAGGACTATTTGATGCCCAAGCTTGTCCTCGCATCACATTCAAAGAACTATTAATCCAGCATCAAAAAATAATTGAAAGCAATTTCACATCTGTATTGCTTCCTCTTAAAAGGTCACAGTGGTTATATTCACAGCATGCAACTAAACTTCTTGAATTTCTCTTTTTCACCCCTCCTTGCATTCCATCACCAATGTCTCATAGGCATTTTATCAAAAGCTAAAGATTCTTTCTGTACTTCAAGTTTCTGAAAATTGTCTCCATCTCAGTTCACAAATGTTCTTTATCTTCTTCAACCTATTTTTGTCTCTTTCTTTAGTGAGTACTAAAGAAATGGTAACATTCACCTCTTGCCAGATGAATGCCAATAACCTCTGAAGGCTCTTCGTTTCTCTCTTATTTAAAATTTTCATTAAAACCTAATAGCCAACACAGAACCTCCTTATGGAGTGCATAGCAGCAAAAGCCTACGGATGCTAACAGATTAATATCTTTTCCTTCAACACAACTATTATGTGCAAAGCACTGCCTGCATATTGAAAACTACCTAACCTAAAGAGAAAAATCAGTTGTATAATTTGGCCTCATTCTTAAGGAAAACGCTCTAAGTAAACTCTAAAGCCACTGAGGAACTAATGCCCATTAGAGAGGTCAAGTGAATGTGGTTCTGCCCTGTGTTTTTGCATTATTTATTTATTTCTTCTACTATGATTTTATTTTGCCAAATAATTTAAGAGCTAAAAAAGAGGTGCTACATATGACCGTGGCACAGGTCAACCTGAAAAATTTGGGATAGAACAAGATTGGATGCAGATTGTTTTAACGATGAATAAGGTTAAAAAGACTTGAAGTAGGAAGACTATGGTTAGAATGAGAAGAAAGACAGTAATGTGAGAGAAGCTATAAATAAACTATAAGCTATAAGTCGGAGCTCTGGAAAGATAGGAGAACAGCAAGGGAAATTTGGAAGCCACTCACTTATCAATAAAAGCAGAAAGATAATGAATAAAAGTAGGAAAAACAAGAAGGTGAATGAGGTAATAGTGCATAATTTTCTTTAGTTTTTTTTGGGATGAGATTATTAACTGCTTTCATAGTGAAGTGCATTGTATAAATTTTATTGACACTAAAAGTGAATGTCTTCATTTTTTTAAAGCCCCAATTCTTCAATAAAGTAGGGGACGGAGGTAATGAGAAATTACTTAATGAGTATAATGTACATTATTATTGGAGTGATATACACACTAAAAGCCAAGACTTTTAGTCTTGTACTTGTACCTCCTAAATTTATACAAATAAAAAGGCATTTTTTGCATCTCAAATTATTTAGAATAGAGACTTTTTATTATGCATTATAAGATTTTATGAATAAAAGAATTGCTATTTAGATCTCCAAATATTTTATTACAGATAATAATTATTAAATTTAAAAGTCTTTGATGCCTTGAAGGGTTAATTTAGAACTGAGGCAAAACTGAAATTATTTGATAATTTGTTTCATTATTTGTTTGATGTTTTACCTTTTGGAAATAACGAAAACTGGTGAGTCAGTTTTACAATGGCTATAATATTAAAAATAGCATAGTAGTACTCATGTTGGAACCACAACCAGACTAGAGATGTCATTGTTTTGTCTGAGTTGGAAACTTGACTGGGAGTGGAAGGAATCCAGGAGCCTAGGAGGGGAACTTATGGCAGGACCAGCCAAGCACTAGGTCCAAGGGGGAGGGCAATTTCCAGTCATGACCCAGGTGAACAACCAGCATCAGGATCTGAGTCTGAAAATGTGGGTCTTGCTCTGTTGCCCAGGCTGGAATGCAGTGGCACAGTCAAAGCTCATTGTAGCCTTGACCTCCTGGGTTCAAGCAATCCTTCTGCTTTATCTTCCTGCCTCATCATTATGGGTATCTGGGTCTGCAGGTGTGCACCACCACCTGGCATTTTTTTTTTTTTTTTTTT
>NW_012118443.1:114314-144801 GCF_000951035.1 Colobus angolensis palliatus
CCCCCCATCAAACTGGTCTAGTTTTAACAGGAGATTAGGACACAGAGGCACAGCAGGAAGACCACATGAAGGCAAAGGGAAAATGTGGCTATCTGCGAGCCAAAGAAAGACAGCAGAATGAAACCAAACCTACTAATACCTTGACTTCAGACTTCTAGTCTCCAAAGCTGTGAGGATATATTTCTGTTTCTTAAGCCACTCACTCAGGCAGTTTGTTATGGCACCCTTAGAAAACAAACATAGGGTAGATTCAAGATGTATTCGAAATATAGAATTGCTAGGAGTTTTGATTGGATTGGTGTTGAAGAGAGGTGGGTTTAAGAAAGACATGTTAAGAATTGGTTTCCTACTTCGATCAACTGCCTAAATGCTATTACGATTATGACACCGCTAACCTGAGCCTTTCAGAGATTATATAACTTGTCAAATTCCTTCAGCTAGGAGAGAGTGGAACTGGAACTTGAATCCAGGTTTGTTTGATGCCGAAGCTACAATCTTAACCTCTATTGCTATATTCTTCACATTTTTAAAATATTGTACTTATATCTGTGAAATTTTTAAGGCAAAAATTAACCACAGAGGTGAAATGACTAACTTCACCCCTTTATTTCACTGTTAGAAAACTGAGGCTAGAGAGAAAGAGCAGACCTCTCCATTTTAAAAGAATAAATTCAGTTTATCTTTGTATGATAAAAGGAACTAAAAATAAGCCTTCTCCCTCCTATCTACAGAAACAGAACTAATTTTCTCTGTTGATTAAAGATGTCCCTTTGAATAGTGAAAATCAAAATCATTAGCATTTCAAATAATAGATTTAGCCGAAGTTCTTTCCATCTGGTGATTTCTGTTTAATGAAACACTGCAAATCATGAAACTTTACATGACAGGAGTTAGCTGAATTTAAATTCATACCTTGACTTACCAGAAAGAATTTTGTTGTAGAACAATATAACTTAAAATAGTGACTCCCATGCTTATGCTTTTTTTCCCTTATATAATCTCTCTCCCTTTTCCCCAACAACTCTTTCTTATTTTCAGGATTTCCTTTATTTTTACATACCCTCATAGAAGACACATATACATTCACAAACAAACAACTCAAGCAGTACATCTTGGAAATGACCACGGATATCAAAGTTCCATTTGGAACTCTGTTAACTAAGATGAGAATCAGAGCAAATGCAATTTTTTTTAATTTGTATGTTTTTATTTCCATAGGATTTGGGGGAACAGGTGGTGTTTGGTTACATGAGTAAGTTCTTTAATGGTGATTTCTGAAATTTTGGTGCACCAATCACCTGAGCAGTATACACTATTCCCAATTGGTAGTCTTTTATCCCTCACCCCCTCCCACCCTTTCCCCCAAGTCCCCAACATCCACTGTATCATTCTTTTGCCTTCAGAGCAAATATTAAATCCTGGGAAAGATGGGGCTACATTAAAAGGAACCAGGGAGAATGAATATTTTCCACCATCTACCCTCCCATCACCAGCATCATCACTATTACCATCACTATCTCCTCTGCCACAAAAAAAAAAAAAAAAAAAAAATACCAGATTATCACGTTGAAAATTCTAGTCTTTGGTCCTTATTATAAGGCCTGTGATAGGATGTGAGACACAGTATGTGGAGACCATGGGAAACATTATTCTTAAGTTATTTTCAGTAGAAATTCCATTGGATTTTCAATCCAGAAATTACAATTTTAGTAATGAACAACATTGTTCAGTCATCTAGAGTCAGACAATTCATAAGTATTTTCAATCCTCAATTCTTTTGTCTGTAAAATGAGAGATTTTTCTTTTTTCCTAAAAGATGCAGCACAGAATACTGGGGAAATCCCAGCCTTTAGAGTTCAACAGATTTGGTTCAAATCTGAACTCTGCTAGTGCTACCTACTCAAACTTGTCTTGAACTTGTTTCATCATCTATAAAATGAGCCTTACATTGATTAATTACATTGTGGAAGGATTAAAGGGGATAACACATAAAAATCAATGGCTGTTTGGAAAATAAATATTCATTCTATCAAAATCCTGCTAAGCTCCATGACCTTAAATCAGATTTGAATTAACAATCAGGATATGTCCTGTAAGATACAAGAAAAGAGAAAGAGTGTGCCAATTCTTTTGCTTTAGTAGAGGTTGTGATGGTGGTAGTGGTTAAGTGCCATAGTTAAGTAATTGAGAAAACATTCATTGGACATTTTACTGGGCATTAGGACACAAAGATGCCCATTATGTGATTAACAAGGAATTCACGGTCTATTCAGAAGATGAACAAATAACAAGCATTACCAAGTAGTGTGGTTAGATGAGTGATAAAGCTCAATATAGGATATTGCAGGCACAGGCACGTAAAGAGAATATGGAGCCCAACCTGGAATGAATTTTATGCACATAAATCACCGGTCTCTTCCTGCCATTATCCGATATAGCATATTCTTTGCTTGGAAGTCACTAAGCATGGAGTGCCTTGTTGAACCACAATAACTTTACACCTGAAAAAATAAGGCATTCAGTAAAGTCCCAATTTGTGAAGGATATTCTTAGGATGTTTCGATAATTAGCTCTGTTTGGGGAGTCCTAATTTAGAGAATTTTGTTATTTTAATTATCAAAAATTTGATTTTTATCTTATAGGAGGTCTGTTTAGAGACCACATTACAATAACACTTTACAAGTTCCCTTTACAGATACATGGCTCCATTGCACCTGGTAAAAAAATGGCTTCAATTACTATTATATTAAAATGCAAAGGGATCTTATGCTAACCAAAGGAAAAGGAGAGAATATTGAAAGACTTTGACCTCTACATGGTATTAAGGGAAGTTATTGTTATGTAGAGGTGTAGCACTGAGAGTCATTTAAATGGTAGGAGAGCCATGGCTTCTTTTCTGGAGGTCCTGACATTTTAAAATTTTTCTGTGTATTTTAAACCAGCATATTTCTGAGACTATAGGCTTCTTCCTTTTCTTCAATCTTCCTCATTTTTAAAAAAGAGGGACTGATAAGAAAAAGTATATATCTTTTCCCTCACATGTACTGCAGGATCTAGGGATTGCATCGTATTTTCAGGAAAAAAAAGTATTTGAGTTGCTTAATTAGGTAAATCAATACCATAAGATACTTGGATTGTTAAACTGAAAACCTGAGAGTTACACAATGTGTCTTGGTAAAGAAATTAATGAAGCATTTGGGTGGATGCGTTCATGTAGAAAAATCTTGTCATAAAAGCTTCTGGAGATATTTTTATTTAAAGTGACATAAAATTCCTAAGGAGATGAGACTCTCATAACAGAAAAATCTGTGAACATGTATCACAAGAATATATTAAAGTTTTCTCATCATAATGCTTTTCAATCCATTTGAAAAGTCTGTCATCTTTGTGTGGAGGGGGTTGGGAGGAGAGAAGCAGAGAGAGCTTGGAAAAGCAGAAATCCATCAGCTCTTGGTTATTGTGGGCCAAACACAGGAGGTCCACAGTAGAGAGAAGTCAACTGGAGATGTCCACCGCCACAGGCATTTAATTCTTGGTGGATTGATTTTTGTTGTGAAGTGATAAAAGATGCAACCTTAAGCTTTCAGCATCTAGTATCTGTAGCTCTGCCAGACCGTTCATTGAGTGTTCATCTTAGCCCAGATTAAGCCAGACCCATGGGACTGCAAGGGATAAGTGCAACATAGAACCTGGGAGGCCTCCTTCTTTTTCTAAGTTAAACCTAAAAACATACAAACAGCTGATATCATGATTTTTCTCTCAAAACTATTACCTTGTATTTTCTCTACCTTGTGTCAATAATGTTCACTGCAGAAATGAATAAAAAATAGCTCTCTGTTTTTAAAAATCTGTGGCAAAGAATTTTAATAAGTCTTACCAAAAAAATCAGAATCACAGAAGTTTAGGAAAACCCTATATTAAACAAAGGTAAACACATTTTATTACTGCAGAAATTTTTTCAGACCATTAACATACATCACCAGAGTATAAGATGGCAGCGGATAGAATACAGTGCTTTTATATTTTGTTGACTAGAGAATTAGTTGCAAAGTTAGGGGAAATTTTTTTGTGTGCTGTACAGTCTGGTAACTCACCTTCTATTTCCCTTAGAACAAAAAGTGCTTTCTTCTCCTGCAAGCAATTTAAGAGGATTTGGCTAAGGGAGGTTCAGATTGTAAGGTTCAAGGATGTTTAAAGACCCTTATAACCTTGGCCACTGTTTCTTTTGGAAGCTCCATTCCAAATCATATCAAAATTTTAAAATGTAACCAAATGTCACATTAAATAAAATGTTTTTCCTATAAAGTCATTTTAAAGGATTTGCAAAGGTAGCTTTTCTGACAGTAATAAGATACAATTTAAGAACAGGTAATGCAATGCAAAACTTGAAAAAAGAGAAGAGCCAATTATGAAGAGAATTGGCAATCACTGAAGTAAAAAAAAAAAGAAAAAGGAAAAGGGTGTCAAGGAAACAAAACACTGGCAGTGTGTATTAAAATATTATTTAGGGAAAAGGGTTTTTTACCATGACCAATGTTACACAATTTCAGGTGGTAAAATGAAAACAAACTCTCATGTGAATGGTGCCCACTAATTTTGTGCTCTATGGCAGCCCTGTCACTGCTTGACCCAGGAACAAATCTGCTCTAGTTGGGAGACAGGTGTATCTGTGGAAATGCAGTACATCCACCTGTCAAAACAAGAGGCCATTAAGCCCTGCAATCAAAGTTCTGGCAACCTCTGCTCTGATTCCAGGATCACCAAGCAATCCTCTGATTATAATTTTACTTTCTATGCAGCTTCCTACAGAGAAAGAATATAATGGTCAGAGAAATGAGTATCTGTCCCACTTGATAATTATTTCTCTCACTGAAAATGGAATAAAAACTCTAGCATTTTCCACCAGTCCATTGTATGCTGTTTAAGAGTGAATAAAGATCCTCAAGTTTAAACTGGTCTAAGAGACAGAAAAAAACAAATTTTGAGTTTGAAAATCTGGCCTGGTATGCTTTTGAAAATATAGTATAATTTTGTGGAACTTCTTAAGGATAACCAGTGGGCCTCACTTGGCATTGAAGTGGCTCGAACACCTTTACATTTAAACCTAAAATGGGGTGAGATCCTGGGTAATAAATAACAGACTATTTTTAAATGGAACCTGAGAAATAAAGGCAGATGATAAAGAAATAAAATGAATCAATTACATATATAAAATGCTTATAATTACATTATTTCACTTACATCTATAACTTTGTGAGGTAAGTTAATGTCATTTTAAATTTAGTGAGGAAAGACTGGACACTCTGTGAAATTTCTCTGATCTGCCTAAGGCCACACATGAACTGGAGGGATCATAGTATCACTGGTTTTGTATTGCATGTCATACTACACCACCACCTAAGTAAAATGATGAATTGTTACCAGTGGAAGTTCTTGACTACCAGTTGTCCAGGTTCTTGGCATTTTGAAAAAAGAATTGGACAAAATGCACAAAGCAACAAAAGAACAGAACAACAAAAGAAACAATACAAGAAGCAATGAAACCACAGATTTATTAAAGTGAAAGTACACTCCAATGTGTGGGAGCAGGCTGGAGCAAGCAGCTCAAGAGCACCAGCTGCAAAGTCTTCTGGTGTTTACGTACCCTTTAGAGTTTTCTACTGGCTACACCCCATGTAAAGGAAGATGGCCTGCAACCAACTGGAGGCTGAACTAAGGTTACACCCTTTGCAAATGAAGACTTGACCCAGGACCAGTTGTTGGCTGATGTGAAGACTTCCTGTCTCCAGTCCCTAGACTTACTTAGAATGACGCAGTCTAACATGTCTGAGTGGAAAATAGAGAAATAATAAGAAAAGAAGGAAAACTGCAAAGTGTCACAAAGCTAGAACTGGCTGAGAGGATATTGAAATAATCAGTGAGGAGTTTAGACTATACTAATAAATGGCATGAATACTGAACATTGATATAAAAATAATGTCTGTCTCTGTCAAGAAGTCAAGAAGTATGCAGTAACTATTTAATGTATGTTGGTTACAAATTGAGTTGGATTGTTTGTGTGTTTAGCCACACCTGTTGGCATATCTATTCCATTATAAATCATCTTTTACTTGTAAATAATTGAAGACGTACTCATATAAAACTACAGAATGTGATTTGTAGATAATGGACTTGGATAGCATGCAATTATGCAGATCAGAATAATTGCTTAACTTACAAAAATAATGTTTAATAGGTGGCTCAGAATATACAAGTATAAAACAGTCAGGGAATTGCATACGTTACCACAGTGAACAGCTAGTCAGGCATTGTCAATTTTAAGTGTCAGAGGATCAAATATAAAGAACTCTACACCAACTGGGTCTGTATTGCCAGACAAGAATCGGAAACTTGGCAAGCATGTGTTCACACCGATCACAGTGTGATTCCTGTTGACTAGAAACAGCACTATGGTGGTTTTAATTAGAGATGTGTCAAGCAATTCATTGTTAACCATGGTATGGATGAATCAGCACTGTTTACAGCTCGAAAAACTCCCTGGACCTTTATTCCATGTATGGGAGTCTCTTGGTAAGATTTTTTTGTGAGCTGAAAATAATGCATATTATGTCTACTAGTCATTAAGTCATGTCCCATTGTGTTAATGCCATGACTACATGGAAAAACAGATGTGGCAATTAAAACCTAAAAGTGATACCCATTTATTTTTGGCTGGAAAATTGCTACACATAGAAACTTTTTTTTCTTCGTTAGCCAAAAAGACGGCATGAACAAAGTAACTATTATTTTCCTGCTGTTTATGAATAGTTCATGAATCATGACCCACACTCAACCACCTGCATATTTCTATTTTTAAACCATTTTAAATTATGCTTATATTCATTTACTAAAATTTCTGTGAACTCTTGAAAAAAAAAAAATATGTGTACTTCCATGTCTTTTTGCTTTGTTTACTTTAGTGAGGAAGGGCATGGTTAAGCCAAGTTGGCCAGAAAGCAAAGACTGATTAAATGACTGAAATAAAATAGCAGCTACGAACAAGCCTTGTACTCAAAGAGAAACTTATAAGCATAGAGATAGAAAGCAGAGAATGGCATTCCCAAGTATATCATACATATATTGTAAAACTGGTCATGTCCTTATTTGACAGTAATTGATCAAATTGACAATAGATACTTCAATAGTAAAAGATAAAGATGCACAAAGCAACAAAATAACAGAACAAAAGGAACAATACAAGAAGCAATGAAACCACAGGTTTATTGAAGTGAAAGTACACTCCAAAGTGTGGAAGCAGGCTGGAGAAGCAGCTCAAGAGCACCAGCACCATATGTACATCCACTTTGAAGAAGACCAAAAATATCTTATTAACTAGACTTCAGCATGTTTTAGTTTAAAAATTTTCTACAAGCTAAGTATTTTTAAGTATCTGGTTTTTGCAAATATTTTTGAAGACTTTTCAGGAAATTAAAGAATAAGGTACAGTTTTTATTGTCATGAAGTTCAATCTAGAAAAGGAGATAACACTATAATATAAACAATTATATTTCAAGACAAATTGTGTTAAGCATCATATGAGAGGTAGATTAAATTGCTGTGTGAGACTATGGTAATAAAACTACAAGAAAACACAGTTCCTTTAAAAATCTCAGCTACCATTTTTGAATACATTGGCAAGCTGATCCTAAAATTCATATGAAAAGTCAAGGGGCTTAGAAGAAAATTCAAGGGTCTTAGCCAAAACAGTATTCAAAAAGAAAAAGAAATGTGAAGGATTTACACTTTTTGATTTTAGAATTTACTATAATGCTATAGTAATCAAGCCAGTGTAGTATTGGTATGAGAGACAAATGTATCAGTGAAATAGAGTTGAAAATCCAGAAATACACCACCACATTTGTGGTCAATTGATTTTGAAAGGGGTGACAAGACAATTCAGTGGGAAGGAAAAGTTGATGAAAAATTTTCCTGGGATAACTGAAAGCCATATTTTTTTAAAATACAAAGAATTTGGAGTGGTACTTTATTTTTTATTTATTTTATTATTATTATTATTTTATTTTTCCTTAAGTTATTGGGATACAGGTGGTATTTGGTTGTATGAGTAAGTTCTTTAGTGGTGATTTGTCAGATTTTGGTGCATCTATCACCTGAGCAGGAAACACTGTACCCTATTTGTAGTCTTTTATCCCTCGCCCCAATACTACTCTTACCTCCAACTCTCCAAAGTCCATTTTACCATTCTTATGCCTTTGTGTCCTCATAGCTTAGCTTCCACATATCAGTGAGAACATATGATGTTTTGTTTTCCATTTTTGAGTTACCTCACTTAGAATAATAGTCTCTGGTCTCATCCAGGTCACTGCAAATGCTGTTAATTCATTCCTTTTTATGACTGCATAGTATTCCATTATATATATATATATATATATAGAGAGAGAGAGAGAGAGAGAGAGAGAGAGAGAGAGAGTGAGTTTGAAAATCTGGCTCGGTATGCTTTTGAAAATATAGTATAATTTTGTGGAACTTCTTAAGGATAACCAGTGGGCCTCACTTGGCATTGAAGTGACTCGAACACCTTTACATTTAAACCTAAAATGGGGTGAGATCCTGGGTAATAAATAACAGACTATTTTTAAATGGAACCTGAGAAATAAAGGCAGATGATAAATAAATAAAACAAATCAATTACATATGTAAAATGTTATATATATGTTATATATAATGTTACATATATAACATATGTTATATATATTATATTACATATATAACATAATATAATAATGTTATATATAACATAAATGTTATATATATATAATATATATAACAGATTCTTTATCCACTCATTGACTGATGTGCATTTGGGTTGGTTCCATGATTTTGCAACTGTAAATTGTGCTGTTATAAGTGTGTGTGTGCAAATATCTTTTTCGAGTAATGACTTCTTTTCCTCTGGGTAGATACCCAGGAGTGAGATTGCTAGATCAAATGGTAGTTCTACTTTTCATTATTTAAGGAATCTCCACACTGTTTTCCATAGTGGCTCTACTAGTTTACATTCCCACCAGCAGTGTAGAAGTGTTGCCTGTTCACCACATCTATGCCAACATCCACTGTTTTTTGAATTTTTGTTTATGGCCATTCTTGCAGGAGTGAGGTGGGATTGCATTGTGGTTTTGATTTGCATTTCCTTGATCATTAGTGATGTTGAGCATTTTTTCATATGTTTATTGGCCATTTGTGTATCTTCTTTTGAGAATTGTCTATTCATGTCCTTAGCCCACTTTTTGATGGAATTGTTTGTTTTGTTCTCACTGATTTGTTTGAGTTCCTGGTAGATTCTGGATATTAGTCCTTTGTCAGATGTATAGATTGTGAAGATTTTCTCCCACTATGTGGTTGTCTGTTTATTTGCTGACTGTTCCTTTTGCTGTACAAAAGCTCTTTAGTTCAATTAGGTCCCAGCTATTTATCTTTGTTTTTATTGCATTTGCTTTGTGGTTCTTGGTCATGAAATCTTTGCCTAAGCCAATGTCTAGAAGAGTTTTTCCAAAGTTATCTTCTAGAATTTTTATAACTTCAAGACTTAGGTTTAATTCTTTCATCCATCTTGAGTTGATTGTTGTAAAAGGTGAGAGATGAGGAT
The DNA here is from genome assembly GCF_000951035.1 of Colobus angolensis palliatus. Lineage (NCBI taxonomy): Eukaryota > Metazoa > Chordata > Mammalia > Primates > Cercopithecidae > Colobus > Colobus angolensis. The sequence goes on from NW_012118443.1 coordinate 123,961, forward strand.
CCAGTTTCATTCTCCTAAATGTGGCTAGCCAATTATCCCAGCACCATTTGCTGAAAAAGTGTCTTTTCCCCACTTTATGTTTTTGCTTGCTTTGTTGAAGATCAATTGGCTGTAAGCATTTTGGTTTATTTCTGGGTTTGCTATTCTGTTACATTGGTCTATGTGCCTACTTTTATACCAGTGCCATGCTGTTTTGGTGACTATGGCCTTGTAGCATAGTTTGAAATCAGGTAGTGTGATGCCTCCAGATTTGTTCTTTTTTGCTTAGTCTTGCTTTGATTCTGTGGGCTTTTTTTCTTTTGGTTCCATGTGGATTTTAAAATATTTTTTTGACTCTGTGAAGAATGATGGTGGTATTTTGATGGGGATTGTGTTGTATTTGTAGATTGCTTTTGGCACTAAGGTTATTCTCACAATATTGAGTCTACTCATCCATGAGCATGGGATGTGTTTTCATTTGTTTGTGTCATCTATGATTTCTTTTAGCAGTGTTTTGTAGTTTTCCTTGTAGAGGTCTTTCACCTCCTTTGTTAGGAATATTTCTAAGTATTTTATTTATTTATTTATTTATTTATTTATTTATTTTGCAGCTATTGTAAAAGGGGTTGAGTTCTTGATTTGATTCTCTGCTTGGTTGCTGCTGGTGTATAGAAGCGCTAGTGATTTGTGTACATCTTATATGCAGAAACTTTGCTGAATTACTTTATCAGTTCTAGGAGCTTATTGAAGGAGTCCTTAGGGTTTTCAAGGTAAACAATCATATCACCTTTTCAAGGTAAACAATCATGTCGTCAGCAAATAGTGACAGTTTGACTTCCTGTTTACCAATTTTGATGCCTTTTATTTCTTTCTCTTGTCTGATTGCTCTGGCTAGGACTCCTAGTACTATGTTGAAGAGTGGTGAGAGTGAGCAACTTGTCTTGTTCTAGTTCTCAGAGGGAATCCTTTCAACTTTTCCCCGTTTAGTATTATGTTGGCTGTGGGTTTGTCATAAATGGCTTTAATTACATTGAGGTATGTCCCTCATATGCTGATTTTGCTAAGTTTTAATCATAAAGGGATACTGCATTTTGTTGAATGCTTTTTCTGCATCTATTGAGATGATCATGTGATTTTTGTTTATAATTCTGTTTATGTGGTGTATCACATTTATTGAGTTGCGTATGTTAAACCATCCCTGCATCCCTGGTATGAAACCTGCTTGATCATGGTGGATTATATTTTTGATATGCTGCTGGATTCGGTTAGCTAGTATTTTGTTAAGGATGTTAGCATCTATGTTCATCAAGGATATTGGTCTGTGGTTTTCTTTATCAGTTGTGTCCTTTCCTGATTTTGATATTAGGGTGATGCAGGCTTTATAGAATGAATTAGAGAGGTTTCCCTCTTTCTGTGTCTTGTGGAATAGTGTCAAAGGATTGATATCAATTCTTCTTTGAATGTCTGATAGAATTCTGCTGTGAATCCATCTAGCCCTGGACTTTTTCTTGTTGTAACTTTTAAATTACCATTTCAATCTATCTTCTTGTTATTCATCTGTTCTGGGTATCTAATTCTTCCTGATTTAAGGTAGAAAGGTTGCATTTTTCCACAAATTTATCCATCTCTTCTAGGTGTTCTAGTTTATGTGCATAAAGGTGTTCACAGTAGCCTTGAATAATCTTTTGTAGTTCAGGGTTGTCAGTTGTAATATCTCCTGTTTTTTTTCTTAATGAGATTATTTGGATTTTCTCTCTTCTTTTCTTGGTTAATCTTGCTAATGTTCTATCAATTTCACTTATCTTTTCAAAGAACTAGCTTTTTGTTTCATAAATCTTTTTTATTTTTTTATTTGTTTTAATTTCATTGAGTTCTGCTCTGATCTTGGTTATTTTCTTTCTTCTGCTGGGCTTGGGTTTGGTTAGTTCTTGTTTCTCTAGTTCCTTGAGGTGTCCTTAGATTGTCTGTGCTCTTTCAGACTTTTTGATGTAGGCATTTAACACTACGAACTTTCCTCTTAGAACTGCCTTAGCTGTATCCCAGTGATTTTGATAGGTTGTGTCATTATTGTCATTCAGTTCAAAGAATTTTTTAATTTCCATGTTGATTTCATTTTTGACCCAGTACTCATTTGGGAGCAGGTTATTCAATTTCCATGTATCTGCGTGGTTTTGAAGGTTCCTTTGCAGTTGATTTCCAGTTTTATTACACTGTAGTCTGAAAGAATGCTTTATATAATTTCAATTTTCTTAAATTTATTGAGGCTCACTTTATGGCCTATCACATGGTCTATCTTGGAGAAAGTTCCATGCATTGCTGAATTGAATGTGTATTCTGCAGTAGTTGGAGGAAATGTTCTGTATATATCCCTTTTTTCTTTGTTGACTTTCTGTCTTGATGACCTGTCTAGTGCTGTCAGTGGAGTATTGAAGTCCCCCACTATTATTGCGTTGCTGCCTATCTCATTTCTTATGTCTATTAGTAATTGTTTTATAAATTTGGGAGCTCCAGCTCCAGTACATATATGTTTAGGATTGTGATATTTTCCTGTTGGAAAAGGCCTTTTACCATTACATAATGTCCCTTTTTGTCTCTTTTAATTGCTATTGCTCTAAAGTTGGTTTCATCTGATATAAGAATAGCTTGCTTTTGGTGTCCATTTGCATGAGATGCCTTCTTTCACCCTTTTCATTTAAGTTTATGTGAGTCCTTATGTGTTAGGTGAGTCTCTCAAAGGCAGCAAATAATTGGTTGATGAGTTCTTATCCATTCTGTGGTTCTGTATCTTTTAGGTGCAGCATTTAGGCCATTTACATTAAGTGTTAGTATTGAAATGTGAGGTACCATTCCATTCATCATGCTTTTTGTTGCCTGTGTACTTCGGGTTTTTTTGTTTGTTTGTTTTCTGTTTTTGCTTTTTAACTTGTATTTTTCTTTTATATGTTCTGTGTGATTTATATTTTAAAGAGGTACTGTTTTGATGTGTTTCCAGAATTTGTTTCAAGATTTAGAACTCCTTTAACAGTTATTGTAGTGGTTGCTTAGTAATGGCAAATTCTCTCAGCAATCATTTGTCTGAAAACAACTGTATATTTCCTTCATATATGATGCTTAGTTTCACTGGATACATAATTTTTTGCTGGGAATTGTTTTGTTTGAGGAGGCTGAAAATAGGATGCCAGTCCCTTCTATCTTGTAGGGTTTCTGCTGAGAAATCTGCTGTTAATCTGATAGGTTTCCCTTTATAGGTTACTTAGTGCTTCTGACAGCTCTTAAGATTCTTTCCATCATCTGAATTTTGGATAACTTGATGACAATGTGTCTAGGTGAAGATCTTTTTGTGATGAATTTACCAGGTGTTCTTTGTGCTTCTTGTATTTGTGTGTCTAGGTTTCTAGCAAGGCTGGGGAAGTTTTCCTTGATTATTCCCCCTAATATGTTTTCCAGGCCATGGATACCAGCGCCTGTTCCAGTGGAGGTGACAGAGGTTGTCATGGCATGAGAGTCCTTAGCTTTGGTGGTTTAATGCTCTATTTTAAAAAATATATATTACTTTAAGTTCTGTGATACATGTGCTAAACGTGCAGGTTTATTATGTAGGTATACATGTGCCAAAGTGGTCTGCTACACCAATCGACCCGTCATCTAGGTTTTAAGTCATGCATGCATTAGGTATTTGTCCTAATGTGCTCCCTCCCCTTTCGCCCAACCACCCAACAGGCCCCAGTGTGTATGTTTCCCTCCCTGTGATCATGTGTTCTCCTTGTTCAACTCCCACTTATGAGTGAGAACATGTGGTGTTTGGTTTTCTGTTCCAGTCTTAGTTTGCTGAGAATGATGGTTTCCAGCTTCATTTATGTCCCTACAAAGGACATGAACTCATTCTCTTTTATGGCTACATAGTATTCCATGGTGTAGATGTGCCACATTTTCTTTATCCAGTCTGCATTGATGGGTATTTAGGTTAGTTCCAAGTCTTTGCTATTATGAATAGTGTTGTGATAAACATACATGTGCATGTGTCTTTATAGTAGAGTGATTTATAATCCTTTGGGTATATACCTAGTAATGAGATTCTTGGGTCAAATGGTATTTCTGGTTCTAGATACTTGAGGAATTGCCACACTGTCTTCCACAGTGGTTGAACTAATTTACACTGTTACCAACAATGTAAAAGCATTCCTATTTCTCCCCATCCTCGAGGCATCTGTTGTTTCTTGATTTTTTTAATAATCACCATTCTAACAGTTATGAAATGGCATCTCATTGTGGCTTTGATTTGCATTTCTGTAATGATCAGTGATGATGAGCTTTTTTTCATGTTTGTTGACCACATAAATGTCTTCTTTTGAGAAATGTCTGTTTAAATCCTTTGCCCACTTTTTGATGGTTTTTTTTTTTTAATTTGTTTTTTTAATTTGTTCCTTGTAGATTCTGGATATTAGGCCTTTGTCAGATGGATAGATTGCAAAAATTTTCTCCCATTCTGTAGGTTGCCTGTTCACTCTGATGACAGTTTCTTTTGCTGAGAAGAAGCTCTATAGTTTAATTAAATCTCACTTGTCGATTTTGGATTTTGTTGCAATTGCTTTTGGTTTTTTAGTCATGAAGTCTTTGTCTATGCCTATGTCCTGAATGGTATTGTGTAAGTTTTCTTCTAGGGTTTTTATGGTTTTAGGTTTTACATTTAAGTTTTTAATCCATCTTGAGTTAGTTTTTGTATAAGGTGTAAGGAAGGGATCTAGTTTCTGTTTTCTATATATGGTTAGCCTGTTTTCCCAACACCATTTATTAAATAGGTAATCCTTTCCTCATTGCTTGTTTTTGTCATAATTTTCAAAGACCAGATGATTGTAGATGTGTGGTGTTACTTCTGAGGCCTCTGTTCAGTTCCATTGGTCTATATATCTGTTTTGGTACCAGTACCATGCTGTTTTGGTTACTGTAGTCTTGTAGTATAGTTTTAAGTCAGATAGTGTGATGCCTCAATATTGTTCTTTTTGCTTACGATTGTCTTGGCTACAGAGGCTCTTTTTTGTTGCATATGAAATTTAAAGTAGCTTTTTCTAGTTCTGTGAAGAAAGTCAGGGGTAGCTTGATGGGAATAGCATTAAATGTATAAATTACTTTGGGCAGTATGGCCATTTTCAGGATATTGATTCTTCCTATCCATGAGCATGGAATGTTTTTCCATTTGTTTGTGTTCTCTCTTATTTCCTTGAGCAGTGGTTTATAGTTCTCCTTGAAGAGGTCCTTCATGTCCCCTGTAAGTTGTATTCCTAGGAATTTTATTTTCTTTGTAGCAGTTGTAAATGGGAGTTCACTCATGACTTGGCTCTCTGCTTGTGTATTCCTGATGTATAGAAATATTTGTGATTTTTGCACATTGATTTTGTATCCTGAAACTTTGCTGAAGTTGTCTATCAGCTTAAAGAGTTTTGGGGCTGAGATGAGGGAGTTTTCTACATATACGATCATGACATCTGCAAATAGAGATAATTTGACTTTTTCTCTTCCTATTTGAATACCCTTTTTTCCTTCTCTTGCCTGATTGCTCTGGCCAGAACATCCAATATTATGTTGAATAGGAGTGGTGACAGAGGGCAGAAATAATGAAGTTTTTTGAAACCAGTGAGAATAAAGAGATAACATACCAGAATATCTGGGATACAGCTAAATCAGTGTTTAGAGAAAAATTTATAGCACTAAATGCCCACATCAGAAAGTGGCAAAGATCTAAAATCAACACCCTACCATCACGATTAAAAGAACTAGAGAAGCAAGAACAAATAAATTCAAAAGCTAGCAGAAGTCAAGAAATAACTAAGATCAGTGCAGAACTGAAAACGAGAGACACAAAAACCCCTTCAAAAATTCAATGAATCCAGAAGCTGATTTTTTTAAAAAAGATTAACAAAATAGATAGACTGCTAACCTGACTAATAAAGAAGAAAAGAGGAAGAATCAAACAGACACAATACTAAATGATAAAGGAGATATTACCACTGATCCCACAGAAATGCACTAAAATCAGAGAAACACCTCTATACAAATAAACTAGGAAATCTACAAGAAATGAATAAATTCCTGGACACATACACCCCCACAAGACTAAACCAGGAAGAAATCAAATCCCTGAATAGAAAAATAATAAGTTTTGAAATTGAGGCAGTAATTAGTAGCTTACCAACCAAAAAAACCCCAGGACCAGACGGATTCACAGCTGAATTCTATCAAAGGTACAAAGAGGAGCTGGTACCATTCTTTCTGAAACTATTCCAAACAATTGAAAAAAAGGGAATCCTCACTAACTCATTTTATGAGTCCAGTATCATCCTGATTCCAAAACCTGGTAGAGACACAACAAAGAAAATTTTAGGCCAAGATCCCTGATGACCATCAATGCGAAAATCCTCAGTAAAATACTGGCAAACTTAATCCAGCAGCACATCAAAAAGCTTACCTACCATGATTAAGTCAGCTTCATCCCTGGGATACAAGGCTGGTTCAACATACGCAAATCAATAAACATAATTCATCACATAAACAGAACCAATGAGAAAACCACATGATTAGCTCAATAGATGCAGAAAAGGCCTTTGATAAAATGCAACACTCCTTCATGCTAGCATCTCTCAATAAACTAGTAATTAATGGAACATATCTCAAAATAATAAGAACTGTTTGTGACAAACCCACAGCCAATATCATACTGAATGGGCAAAAGCTGGAAGTATTCCCTATTTGAATGCCCTATTGTTATGCTGGTTGACCTCCTGCCAGGAGGTGGCACTTTCCAGAAAGTATCAGCTGTAGTGGTGTGGAGAGGGATTGTCAGTGGGTGGGGCTCTAGAACTCCCAAGATTAAATGCTACCAGGGTGGATAGGAAAGGACCATCAGGTGGGGATGGGGCTAGGTCTGTATGAGCTCACACTCTCCTTAGGTGGAGAGTCTGTGGTTGCTGTGGGGAATGGGGGTGAGATTCCCAGATCACTGGAGTTGTGTACCTAGCAGGATTATGTCAGCCTCTGCTGAGTCATACAGGTTATTAGGGAAGTAGGGGAAAGCCTGCAGTCACAGGCCTCACCCAGCTCCCACGCAAACTGAGGGGCCAGTCTCACTCCCACCATGCCTCCCCAACAGCCCCAATTCTGTTTCCAGGTGGATTGTGAGAGGGGCTTGAAAAGTTGCCTGAGGCTTTGCGCTTCCCAGCTGTGAAAGGAAAGGGCTTTAGTTCTTCCCCGGTCTGTGAAGTGTACACACCAGATTTACGCCTTCCCCCAACTTCTAGCCAGGAGGCTTCTTGCTCCATTCAAATTGTTACCAAGTTCAGTTAGAGAATTCCTTCTCCCTGTGGAGTTTTATCCCCTGCTCCTCTGGCTACCCTCCTGATGAATCCCTGTGGTGCCAGAAGGGACTGGGCTGCTTAGGGACCCATTGAGCTCCCAGGGCCCCTCCACTGCCTCCTCCACCCCACCCCTGTATTTTGCTTGGCTTGGCTCTGTAACTTGACTGAGCTTCAGGTAAAGTCCAGAACTTCTCCCACAAACAGAACTTCAACTTCTGCAGTGGAGGTGTGTGTTTGTGAAAAGAGGGTCTCCCTTTCCCACTTTCGCAGTTGGGGCACTCATAGTATTTGAAGTGTCTCTCAGGTCCTGCAGGAGCAGTCTGCTTCCCTCAGAGAGTTTGTGGGTCCTCTCAAGATTGCTAGTTTGTTCTTGCAGTCGATCTGGAGCTAAAAGTCAAGATACAAGCCTCTGCATGCTGCTCTGTCCAGAGCTGCAGTCTAGCCTTGCCTCCATCATGATCCTTCAAGCCTCCCATCATGGAATTATAGCTTATATCATACACAAAATTAATTCAAAATGAATCAAAGACCAAAATTTGGGAGCTATAATTATTAAGCTATTGGTAAAAAAAAAAATAGGTATCAATCTCCATGAACTTGGGTTAGGCAATGTTTCCTTAGATATGACATCAAACATGAAAGCAACACAATAAAAAAATTAAATTGGACACCATGAAAATTAACATTTTTGTGTGCTACAAAGGATAATATCAAGAAAATGAAATGGCTGTCCACAGGATGGAAGAAAATTTTGGCAAATCCTATCTCTCACAAGGAATGCTTACAACTTAAGAAGAAAAAGACATACAAACCAAATTTTAAAAGGGCAAAGGGTCTCTATAAAAATTTCTCTGAAGAATGCATGCCAGTGTCCAATGAACACAGGAAAAGATGGTCAACACTATTATCAGAAAAATGCAAATAAAAACTACAAAATATTGCTTCACACCACTACGATGTCTTCAGTCAAAAAGACAAGTAATAGGAGTTGGCAAGCATGTGGTGATGTTGGAACCATTATACACTACTAGTAAGAATGCAAAATGGTACTACTTTAAGAAACAATCTCACAGTTTCTCAAAAGGTTAAACATAGAATTATCATATGACTCAGTATTTCCATCTCTCATATCTATACAAGAGAAATGAAAACCTATGTCCACACAAAAACTTGTACATGAATATTCATAGCAGCATTACGCAAAAAAAAAATAGTGAAAAAACAAATGTCTATCAATTGATTAAAGAAATAGGTAAATAAAATGTGGTGTGTCTATACCATGGGATGTTATTGGGCAACAAAAAGAATAATAAAGGGACTTCCAATTTCTGTTTCCATATGAAAGGAACTGAAAGTTGCCACTCTGTTTTAACAAGTAAAAAGTTGGAAAAAAAAATCTGAAAAATCAACTTTGCTTGGATCCATAAGAGAAGTGAGGTGGCAGGCAAATCACTGCACCCACAATTCAGTTACGATTACTAATGGATCATCACCTTCAGGAATGAATGTGTGGATCCTTCTGTCCTGCATAGAATCACACCAACTGAAGCTCTTGCAGAGAGCAAAGGGAATATGGAATAGGTAGCAGAAGGGGGTAGTTAGAAATACCAACCGTGACTATGTGACTATGTACAGAAATAAGTACTCTCATATTTATCAGCATTTCTTTCTTGTTTTTTTATAAATATGTTTGTGTATATTAAGTATTTTTCTTTTCTTATCATCTAACATAAGACATAGTAATAATGATTTACTTGATATCACAGCATTTAAGTTAAAGGATATCAAAGGAGAAGAAGGAGTATCACATACTTTGTATTCCCTTTGGGAAAGGATTAACATGTTTTAGGTTGTTTTCGAGATAGTTGTGCTATGTTAAAGTATGACTTTTATTGTTGTCTTATTTCATGATTAAGATTTAAGGAAATGTGTAGGGTGCCAAGTTGACAGTGGGGGGGCAGTGATAAGCACCTACATTAATGTTTGATCAAATAACTGAGGACTGTAACCCAGTCAAGTTGACACATAAAGAAAGAAGACTATCACTGTACATATCATATATATGTAATCATGTATATATGATTACTTTGAGCTCCCCATGCAAGTAAATTGGAAAGCCTAAATGAAACACAAAATTTCTTAGGAAAATACAGGTTACCAAAATTGAAAGCATATAAAAGATCAACTCTCACAGACGAAGCAGAAAATTTCAACAAGGGTCAAACTAATAGAAACGCACAGGCCCATTTGGAGTCAAGATAAATTTAAACTTTTTGAGGTCAGACATTTCAAATGCTCAATAAATTTTTTCAGAGTATTAAAAAAAAGAAAACTTTACAATTATTTTTATGAAGCTAGAACGATGTTGATACCCAAACCTGACAAAGGTAGCACAAAAACAAAAGAAAATTACAGAACAGTTTTGCTTATGAGTATTAAGGAAATAATCCTAAGTAAATTTTATCTATTTGACTTTAATATCACATTAAGGAAACAATATAGTATGACTAAGTAGAATTTATACCATGAATCTAAGCATAGTTTAATACTATGCATTATCACAATATAAGATGAATGAGAAAAAAATTGTATCATTATTTCTATAGACAGTGAAAAACCACTTGACAAAATTGAATATTTCTACATTTCTAATAAAAACTCTCAAGAAAAGAGAATAAATTTCTGCTTCTGCAACTTTTCTATATCTCCAAAAATCTCCCATCTTAAATATTCTGTTTCATTTGTTTTATCTAACTGCATTGGCTAATTTATCTTATTATATTGACATATATGTTAATGATGCAATAGTATATCTGAAAACTCTTAAAGAATCAGTGATAAAACAATAGCATCACGTATACAAATAATAACCAGTTTAAAGTTATAATGTAAGGGAAAACTTCCTTTACAGAAAAAAATAGATGTTCAAAACTTATATAAAAATCTATAAAATATTTCCAGAAAGCCCAAAAATTAAATTGACCCAGCACTTTGGGAGGCCAAAGCAGGAAGATAACTGAAGGCCAGGAATTTGAGATCAGTCTGGCCAACATGGCAAAAGCCCATCTCTACTGAAAGTACAAAAATTAGCTGGGTGTGGTGGTGCATGCCCATAGTCCCAGCTACTTGGGAGGCTGAGGCACAAGAATCACTTGAACCCAGGAGGCGGAGGTTGCAGTGAGCGGAGATCATGCCACTGCATTCCAGCCTGGGCAACAGAGTAAGATCGTATCTCAAAAATATGTATATATATATATTGAACTGAACAAGTAGACACTGCTTGTGTATATACAGGACATCTCAAAATTATAAATAAATTAATGTTCCCTAAATTAATCTATGCACATAATATGTTCCCAACTAAATACTAATTAGCATTTATTCTGAAGCTAGATGAATTAATATTAAATTTGATTTGGAAAAATAAATGTGCACAAATAACTAGGAAAATATTGAAAGGCTATCGGAGAGGAATTCACTCAATCATATGTTAAACATATAAAGCCTTTATAATTAAAACAGTGTGACACTGGCACATGAGTGGAAAAACCAATGAAATAGAAGGTTCGGAAATAGATATGTGACAAATGATATGACTCAAAAGATACACATATGATTAAGTGGATACCGTCATTTCTGTGAATGAGACAGATTTTTAATAAATAAAGTTAGGGCACTGGATAACCATATGAAGGTTAAATTGATCCATTATTCACTGCAGACATACAAATAAATTACCAAGAAAAACCAAATATTGAAATCCTAAGAATATCTAATCAAGCACTGTAAAAATATAGGTGAATTCCTCCATTAACAAATATAAGATAGGCTTTCTTGTTTTCACTCAACATCCAGGAGTAATGAAATTTTTAAAAATATTCAGTAATAAATCTAAAAAGAAAATTTTAGCCTAAATGTTAGGCTGTCTTGTAGGTAGAAATGACTTTCTTAAAACTTTTCAGAATTATGAAAAAGAAATGTACATCTCACATAATAAAAGACATCTTGACAAAGTTATGAAAAAGTAACAAATTGAGAGAAAACATTTACAACACATCTAACAAATAATAGCCATGGTATATTTTAAAAGTTCATTCAAGTCAATGAGAAAAAAACAATAGAAAAGTGGGCAAGAGTTATGAACAGGTCGTTAGTAAAAGAAGAAAAAAGAAATGTATAAAAAACACTCAATTGTACATATTATGATGGAAATACAACCATATCTTATTTACATTTCAGTCCTCAGAGTCAGTATGTTGCCTGGCAAGTAATAATCTATAAAGGAAAAAAATAATTGCAGTTGACCCTAGAACAATTAGGGTTAGGTGTGTTGAGCTCTGCACAGTAGAAAATCTGCCTATAACTTTTGATTCCTCAAAAACTTTACTAATAGCCTACTGTTGACTGGAAGCCTCACTGATAATATAAGCAGTTGATTAACACATATTTTGCATGTTATATGTATTATATGCTGTATTTTTACAAAATTTCCTAAGAAAATTTTAAGAAAGAGAGAATATATTTACTATTTATTAAGTGCAAGTGGATTATCATAAGCGTCTTCATCTTTTTTGTCTTCCTATTGAGTAAGCTGAGGATGGGGAAGAAAGGGGAGGGGTTGATCTGTTAACTGTATATTCAGCTTATATTACTTAAGAATTAGCTTAATGACTTATTTTTAGAAACTGTTCAGCCATGTTCAGTATCTTGCCACTGCCGTTGAGATTTTGCAGTTGCCCAAGGCATTCTAGCTGAGATATCCGCCTTGCAGCCTCAACAAAATGAGTCACCTTAGCATTCTTACTTTAAAAATAACAGTGCCAGCCTTATGAAACACGGCTACTCCAGTACTCCAAGCCTCTGTCATGCCTTAGAAACTCTCAAAAACCTAATTTAGAAAGTTGTATTGAATATCTTCTTTGAATTTCTCTATTTACCAGATTCATCAGTTCATCTTTGAAAACAGGAAATGTCCTTGCCAGAAGTCTGCACAGATCTTTGAAACATTCATGCTTTATGGCGATTCTTATCTTTCTAGGTACCTTGCTGTACAAAACAAACTAAAATAATTGTTATTGTATCTCACTTTATACTGTATTCTTGCAGGAATGGAATAATGGCTACAAGTAATTCTAAGATCAAAGGTAGTTGGGGGCTTGACATTTAAGCACATCTTCAATAGCAGTGCTGGCTTCCCAACCAATATCTACACAAGTGTACTGCCCCTGTAGTAGTATTCTTGGTCTTTGAGGTCTACATTGCAAACTATGTACTTGAACGGTAAGAAAATGAATAGCTCTCTAGTCTATCAATTTTCTAACCATTAACAAACACTTTTAAAATTAATAATGTATTATTATAGAAATACACTGGATTACAATACACATGTCCAACTGTAGAAGATTAAAGTGCAGTGTATCACATACAAGAACACTGTTCACTCATTTAAAAATAAAGTTATGAATCTCTGATTTTTGACTGGGAGTATGCATCATATAGCTGACAGAAATATTAAATGAATATTAAATGCTGAGACAGATAATTCTTATATGTTATATTGTTTTAAAATATAGACTATATTTGTGCATTAAAAAATGGAATGACCATAAACGAACAAAATCTGAGATGATAAATTTTGGGATAGAAAGTGATACGGTTTGGCTGTGTCCCCTCCCAAATCTCATCTTGAATTCCCATGTGTTGCGGGAAAGATCCAGTGGGAGGTAATTCAATCATGGGGGCAGGTCTTTCCTGTGCTGTTCTCATGATAGTGAATAAGTCTCATGAGATCTGATGGTTTTAAAAAGAGGTGTTCCCTTGCACCTGCTCTTTTTGCCTGCTGCCATCCATGTAAGATGTGACTTGCTCCTCCTTGCCTCTGCTATGATTGTGAGGCCTCCCCAGCCACATGGAAATGTAAGTTCATTAAACCTCTCCTTCCCAGTTTTAGGTATGTCTTTATCAGCAGCATGAAAATGAACTAATACAGATAGATAAATGAAATTTATCAACATAAAAAGTACTAGTTTCAATATGATCTAATATTTATGTTATTTTATTATATACCAGGAATTTTAAAAACTATTTACATATATTAATTTAGTCTTCACAACAAACCTGAGATTGTTACTATTTTGTTTCCTCTTACACAGAAGAGGCAATTGACATATGCCAGGATTAACTTACCTAGAGTTGGGATTTGAAACCAGCAAATCTTACTCTAGAGATTTTACTCCTAACCATAACTCTATATTGTCTCAATACTCTATACTCTTATGACAGAAGTGACAAGAGTTCATGAAATCACTCCAGGAGCTTAGGAATGGGGCCAGGAAAAGCTTTGGGGAAATATTAATAAAATGTAGATAGATAATAGGTAACCTACAAAATGGTCAACAACAATAAACTGTTATAGAAGCATGAAGAAAGCTAGTTAAGAAAAGAATCAACCTGCCATATATTGCTGAAGGATCATGAAAGAGAGAGAAAATTACCCAGTGTTTATTTTTTGATAGGTTGAGTTTTTTGCGTGTTTTTGACGGAGGAGTGAGAAATATATGGGCTCTAGTTTGAGGAGTAAATGGGAGATGAATAAATGGAAAAACTAAGTATAAATTAATCTTTCACTAAATCAACATTAAATAATAATATGAATATAATAATGATAGATACTAAGGGAGAATAAAATGGTTCCTACAAGGAACATGTCCAGGGCCAAATGTCTCTTTTTTCTTCTTCTTATGCTTTCTTTTTAAATTCTCTTCAAAGTAGCTGATGATTATGGACTCCAAGCAAATGAGAACATAATTTAAATTAACCTATTGGTATAATATATTAGGAAATAGATCTGTCTCAATTAAATAAAATATTTTGATGGCAAAAACAAGACAAAACCATAAACACAAGTTGAAGGAAGATATTTGAAACATGAGAAAAGGCCAAGGGATGATAAATGACTACAAAAATAAATGATAACCAACTGAATGTGGGGAAAAATGTAATGCTATTGTTAAAAATATAACTTGGATATACTAAAAGGTGTGCAAACATGCAAAAGTCAGAAAGTAATTATTGTATTAATTTCACCATTAATCAGATTCTTATAGTATCTATCACACTCTAAGAGGATTCAGAAGTAAATGTTAAGAGAATTAAAATTGAAAAAGTAAAGAGAGGTTTTTTACTACAAATTTTGATTTCATAAGTTAACATGATGTGTTTATTACACCATGGAAACAAATATTTGAGTAACTCAAAGAGCACAGATTGTGTTTATAGTAAAATATTAGACAGCATGAATTGTGTCCCAAGATCACAGTGATCTTTGAATAAATTCCTTTGGTTCTTTTTGGAGAAATTTCTGAGAATCATGCTTTTTAACTTGAGAGTGCCCTGTTGTGAAATTTGATTTGTCTAGTGGTGGGCTTTGAAAATATTGGATTAACAGAGTTTAGGATTACTCAACTCCCCTAAACTTGTAAATTCAGGATCTATCAAAGGCCTTTGTATTTTTTATTACGTTGTTGTTTTATGAGAAAAAGAGAGAGAAATATTCTACAGAGAGAGAAATGGAAAGAGAATAAAGCCAACTTACGGAATTGCAAAAGTTAAAGCAATTTAAAAAATGGGGCATCATGGTGTTCCAGGTTCAGGGTTCAACCCATTTTTGTATCACTGTCCTTGGACTATATGAGGAAATACCTCTTTGTTCTTAGATAGTAAATTTCTGTTTAGAGTTTTTGTTAGTTTAGATAAGTATCATTCCTTTGAATCAAGGGAGTTATTACTAATCTAGCAAAGAAGACTCTTTTGATTGTGAGTGAGAGAAAGTTCTGTAATGTACTATTAATGTGACCATAGAGTCATCTTTGTGTTCTTCCTTTCAATGGTCCTCTCTCTCCACTTAGACTTTACCTTTGTTCCCTTCCCCATCTTACCTTACCTGCTTGAAGTATTGCAAGAGCTGAAAAATGATAATCCTGCTAATCACTCCATGCTCCAACACATTCAGCAGGCAAGGGGCTAGGTTCATTCTCTTCATCCATATTCACAAAATGTCATTTTCCTGTTCTAATTAGACTTTAAATCCTGAACAATAGTGCTCCCCTTCACCTTTACTTTGTACCAGCAAAACTGGACTACTTGATATTTCCAGAATATGTTATATGATTGTGTGTTTTTATGACTTTTTCTGCCTTAAAATTATTCTTCCTCAATTTTCTCTGCCAAATTTCAGCAAATTATTTACACCCTACTTTTATTGTAGAACAATTTGTTATTTACATTTAAGAATCTTAACTGAATCAGAGAAGATTTGCTAGGGTTGGGATGAAGTAATGGTCTTTATGTATCATCTGGACATAGACACAAACAACTCAACTACTTTACAAAGTCCAAGGTTTATCTTACATGTCACAAAGTATTTAGAGACATTGAAAAATGAAAAGTAACATTCCTTGTTTTGCTCAGGTCCCAGATACCTAGTGGAACTTTACTCACTGGAACATAAGCTACTTGGGAGTTGCACATGAATTTCTTTACATCTATAGTGCCTAGAACAGTTCCCAGCACAAGCAAAGCCTTGATAGATAGATATTAATAGATAGATAGATAGATAGATAGATGATAGATAGATACATAGACAGATAGATAGAAGGCAGAGAAAGAGAGAGAGATGGGAAAGAAGGGCAAAGGAAAGACAGAAAGAGAGTATATGTACATGTCATACACACACATACATATGTGCATCTATGATATGTACATATTATGTTATTAGTTGTATAAAGTATTAAGTTAGGTTATTGACTTGAGATTTGCATTCTTTGTTTAAAATATCAGTGCTTATAGCTACAAATTTTCCTCTAAGCACAGCTTTACCTGCACCCCATGTTTTGGTATGTTGTAATTTTGTTTTCATTAATCTCAAAGTAGTTTCTAGTTTCCCTCATTATATTTCGATCCATTGCTTATTTAGAAATGTTTATTGTTGATTTCTAATGTAATTACATTGTGATCAAATAACATATGCTGTATGATTTCAGCCTTTTTAAATTATCAAGGCTTGCTTTATGGACTAACATATAATCTATCCTGGATAATGTTCTTGTTTGCTTAAGAAAAATGTGTATTTCTTTGTTATGGGAGTAGTATTCTATAGATCTAGTTGACTTAAGTGTTGTTCAAGTATTATATTTTTCTGTAGGTCTTATGCTTACTTTTATAGTCATTATTGAAAGTGGAGTATTGAAGTCTGAAACTCTTATTATTGGATTGTCTTTTCCCCTGCTTAAATTCTGTCCATTTTAGTTTCATGTAATTTTGGAGCTTCATTGCTCAGTGCATATGTGTTTATAGTTGTTATACTTTCATGATGTATTTGTACTTTTATCATTATAAAATGTTCTTTGTCTCTATTAACTTTTGTGTTAAATTCTATTTTGTCTTGTGTTAGAATAGCCACTCCTCTTTTAGTAAGTGTTTGTGTAGTATATATATATTTTTATCTTTTTATTTTTAATCTATTTCAGTATTTGCCTTTAAGCATGTCTCTTCTATACAGGATATAGTTGGATTGTAGGTTTTGTTAATTCATTCTGCCAACCTTTACCTTGTTATTGAAATGCTTAATTCAATTTTATTAAATGTAATCAGCAGTAGGGTAGGATTTCTACCATTTTGCTTTTTGTTTCTATCTGTCCTAATTTTTCCCTCTATTCTTCCAACACTGCCTTCCTCTGTGTTAAATAGATAATTTTCTACTGTATCATTTTACTTTTCTTGCTGTTCTTTAACTATATATTTCTGAGTATATACAATTAGCATCTTAAGGTCAATCAACCTCAATATGATTAACACTTAATTTAAGTAGCATACAGAAGTTTTGTTCAATAGCTTCATTTTTTTCACCTTTGTGAGATTATTGCAAAACAAACTAGACTTTTATACATTAGAAGTCTAACCACATAGTTTTATATGTTTTGCTTTGTGCAGTTTTCTTTTAAATCAGAAGAGCTACAAGAAAAATATATGTTGATTGTATCTTTATATTTACCTTGATAATTATCATTACTGATGCTCTTTATTTCTTTTTGTGGATTCAAGTTACTGTCTAATGTCCCTTCATTTCAGTCTTGGTGTCTCTCTTTTACTTTCTTTTAGGGCACATCTGTTAGTGATAAGTTTTCCAGTTTTTATTTATCCAGAAATGTCTTAATTTTGCCTTCATTTTACAATTATAGTTTTGCTGGATTTAGAATTCTTAGTTGATAACCCTTTTCTTTCAACACTTTAAATAAATTCCACTGCCTTCTGAGCACCCTGGTTCCTGATGAGAAGTCAGCTGTTAATCTTTTTGAGGATCTTTTGTATGTGATACATTATTGTTCTCTCAGTACTTTAAAGTTTTCACTTTGTCCTTGGATTTTGATAATTTGACAATGATGATGAAGTCTCTATTCAGTTAGCTTATTGGTGAGTGGTTTTCATAATTTTTTGAACAAATTAGTCTTCTTTTCCTTGCCAAATAATTCTGTGTGGTTATTAAGGTACACCCTCAATGTTCATGCCCAGTTACAGCATTAGTATTCACTTCCTGCCTTTACAGAAACTTAAGTTTAGCCAAAGAGATTATGTGCAGCTCTGTGTATGACCTTATAGACATAAATAAATAAATAAATAAATAAATAAATAAATAAATAAATAACAAATTTAAGGAAGCAACTTGGAGAAAGGGACAACCCCTAAGTCAAAGAAATTACCTTGAGAAAGAAGTCTAACAGCTTGGGCCAGACTGAGAGATATAATTATAATGGTGTGATAAATGTGATTTAAGGTATATGGGCAGTCATGCTTGATTACTCTGACCTTACCCAAATCCACCCCCAGACCCCTGAGAAAAAAAGAAACAAAGCACTCAGAATATGTAACAAATTTTAACAGTTTCTTATTTGAGATAATTTAGGTTATCTCCAATAATTCAACTGTTTAGATAATGATGAAATAAATTTTTCCTGTATATTGCTCAATTTTCCTGTTATTTTTCAAATGTATATTTTATATATAGAATAATTTGATCAAAGTATATTCACATTTTAAAGCATTTGGTAGATACAAGAAGAAGCCTTAAAGAATAGTTATACCAACAACAGTGTATGAAATTATGTTTTAAAGAATTCATTGCTATATTGGGAGTCATTATTATTGTTAATATTTACAAGTATGACAGGGGAAACATAGTACCACATTTTAAACTGCATTTATCTGACCCCTAGGGTGGTTACACCCTAAATGTGGTGTTCATTGTTTCACTTTTATTATATCTTTTTGTATGAAGAAAAGCAAAGTATTATCCACCACATATATTTTAAACATTTTTCCCAACTTATAATTTGTCTTTTAATCTTACATAGGGTATTTTAAAAAATTAATGCATCATGCCAGGGTAGATTCTTACAGAAACCCCTATGAGGACTGAAAGTCTCTTGATGTCAGAACATGAACATTTTCCCTTACTCATTGGAATAGAGAATATTATATTGCAATAATTGTCTCTAGATAAGGTTTGCCATAAAGCACTCTTCCCTATGTTAACTTATTTGCATGCTTGCACTGAGAGAACATGAGTAAAATATGCAAATTCCATTCAGTTATTTAGATCTATTTATAGAGAAGATTTGTTTAGAGAGAGGATTTGTTTACCTTCTAATAGGATTGCCTAGATAGGAACTTTGCATAATATAATGGAACTAATCCCTGTGAAAGCTGTGAGTGGATTATCAGTCACAACCCCTGCCTTCCCACTCTGTGAAATGTCTAAGAAAGGGATTAAGGCAACCTCTCCAGTTGCATGAGAAACAGCTTAGTTATAGGCTGCTGCATATACCCACCATGTGTACACATACACGCATATAACATAGACCCACACAGGATTCCACATCTCCCTTTAACTGTCAGTCACTCTCAATATGAGTAAGAAATAGGGATGCAGAAATTGTTGCACTCAAGTGAACAGCAAAGAAATGTAGGAATATCTAAGAGGTTGGAATTTTAACTTAATAAAGATTGATATGGCATGTTAAAAGCTGACCAGTCAATGTCTCTTTCAGTTATGAAATATCTAATTCATGTATTTAAAACATGATTATACCCAAAGAGTGAAGACATCTTCATTTGGGGCAAAGTCAACATTATATACTTATGGGAGAAAATCTATACACAACAGAAATGTATATGGTCATATTTTTATAGACATCAGTCTTCTTTTTTTTTTGTCAAACAATGAAAGTTCAAATTTATATAGCCCTTACTATATATATACCAAACATTATTCTAAGTGCTTGATTTATCAACTCACTTAAGACTCATAGTAGCCCTGTGAGGTAGATAATATTGTTGTTCTCATCTTAAGGATAGGGAAAGTGAGGCACAGAGATAGGTTCCTGCCGGAGATCACAGTGCAAGTAAGTATATCAATGTTTTGCATTACAGTTTCTTCTAATGCCATTATTTTTAGAAAAGTCTCCCCTTACTACCAGATTATGTACATACTCACTTTTGTTTCCTCTGATTCTTTTGAACTTCATTATTATGCTTCACTTTTTTTCCACCTAGAATTTACTCTCAGATAGTGTGAAGAATAATGAAATTATTTCATTATTGCTAAAACATTCATTTTTCACATTTTAATATCTCTGAAAGCAGAATTCCTCATAGAACCAAAGGGGTCTTACCATCACTGTTGGGCACAGTCCTCACCTGATTCTATCTGGTAAGATCAAGACAGTGTCAACTTTAATCTTGGGGAGTGGGTATCAGAATGTTGGAAGAAGATACCAGAAAAAATAGGACATATTTTAAGAAATGCCATATTACTGAAGTTCTAGATGAACAGAGGACACTATTATGAAGAAGAAAAAAAAAAAAACAGATATCAACAACCCTGAGTGAAAAAGGAAACTTGAAGAGCTATACTTTACTCATTTTTTGTTTGTTTGTTTTTTGAGAAAGAGTCCTGCTTTGTTACCCATGCTGGAGTGCAGTGGCACCATCTCGACTCACTGCAACCTCTCCCTCCAAGGGTTCAAGTGATTATCCCACCTCAGCCTCCTTAGTAGCTGGAATTACAGGTGTCCACCACCATTCCTGGCAAGTTTTTGTATTTTTAGTAGAGATCAGGTTTCACTATGTTGGCCAGACTGGTCTCAAACTCCTGACCTCAAATGATCCACTCGCCTTGGCCTCCCAAAGTGCTGGGATTACAGGCATGAGCCACTGCGCCTGGTCAAAGAGCTATATTTTAAATGGCAAGAAGTTTTATTCATGTAATAAATAATTTATTACATTTATACTAATTTTCATATTTACAGAAAAAAATTTACAGATTAAAAGTCTTATATCTAAGGAAGTCTAAAATAGCTCTTTCAAAAAACATAGACAAAGAGTTGACAAGTTTTTCTGTAAGGGAACAGATAGTAAGTATTTTAGGCTTTGTGGGCCAGGCAAGTTTCACAAGTCT
>NW_012118443.1:146121-150230 GCF_000951035.1 Colobus angolensis palliatus
TACGTGTAGCTTGTCTTTTTTGTGCCTGACTTATTTTGCTTAACATAATGGTCTCCAGTTCCATCCATTTTGTTGCAAATGACAGACTCTCATTTTTTTTCTTTCAAGGCTGAATGGTACTTTATTGTCTATATGCAATATCCATTTTTTAATCCATTCGTCTGTTGATGGACACTTAGGTGGCTTCCAAATCTTGGCTATTGTGAACAGTGCTGCAATAAACATGGGAGTTCTGATATCACTTCAATATATCAATTTCCCTTCTTTTGGATATATACCCAGCAGTAGGATTGCTGGATCACATGGTAGCTCTACTTCTGGTTTTATGAGGAACTTCCAAACTGCTGTCCATAGTGGTTGTACTAATTTACATTTCCACCAACAGTTTACAAGGATGCCCTTTCTCCACATTCTCACCAGCATTTGTTATTGCCTGTTTTTTGGGGGAAAAATGCCATTTTAACTGGAGTGAGATCATATTTCATTTTAGTTTGCATTTGCATTTATCTGATGATCAATGATACTGAGCACCTTTTCTTTTTTTCCTTTGTTTGTTTATTTGTTTGCTACCCGATCTCACCCTGTCTCCCAGGCTACAGTGCAGTGGCCTGATCACGGCTCACTTCAACCTCAATCAATCCTCCTGCCTCAGCCTCCAGAGTACCTGGGACCACAAGCGTGGACCACCATACCTGGCTATTTATTTATTATTTATTTATTTGTGGAGGTGGGGTCTTCCTATGTTGCTCAGGCTGGTGTAAAACACTTCGTTTTGGTACTGGGGTGATATTGGCTTCATAAAATTGTTTGGGGAGGATTCCCTCTTTCTCTATCATTTGGAATAGTGTCAACAGGATTGTTACCAACTCTTTTTTGCATGTCTGGTAGACATCAGTTGTGAATCCATTTGGCCTTTTTTTGTTGTTGTTGTTTTTGGTAACTTTTTTTTTTTTTAAATACTTTAAGATCTGGAGTACATGGGCAGAACGTGCAGATTTGTTACATAGGTATACACGTGCCATAGTGGTTTGCTGCACCCATCAACCCGTCATCTACATTAAATATTTCTCCTGCTAACCCTTCCCTAGTCCCCAACCTCCTGACACGCCCCGGTGTGTTATGTTCCCCTCCCAGTGTCCATGTGTTCTCATTGTTCAACTCCCAATTATGAGTGAGAACATGCAGTATTTGGTTTTCTGTTCTTGTATTAGTTTGCTGAGAATGATGGTTTCCAGCTTAATCCACGTCCCTGCAAAGGACATGGCCTCATCCTTTTTTATGGTTTTATAGTATTCCTTGGTGTATATGTGCCATATTTTCTTTATCTAGTCTATCACTGATGGGCATTTCGGTTGGTTTCAAGTCTTTGCTATTGTGAACAGTGCCGCAATGAACATATGTGTGTATGTGTCTTTATAGTAGAATGCTTTATAATCCTTATGGGTAGATACCCAGTAATGGAATTGCTGGGTCAAATGATATTTCTAGTTCTAGATCCTTGAGGCATCGCCACACTGTCTTCCACAATGGTTGAACTAATTTACACTCCCACCCACAGTGTAAAAGCATTCCTATTTCTCCACATCCTCTCCAGCATCTGTTGTTTCCTGATTTTTTAATATCACTATTCTAACTTGCATGAGATGGTATTTCATCATAGTTTTGAATTGCATTTCTCTAATGACCAGTGATGATGAGCTTTTTTTCATGTTTGTTGGCCACATAAATGTCTTCTTTTGAGAAGTGTCTGTTCATATCCTTTGCCCACTTTTTGATGGGGTTGTTTTTTCTTTTAAATTTGCTTCAGTTCCTTGTAGATTCTGGATATTAGCCCTTTGTCAGAGAGAGAGATTGCAAAAATTTTTGTCCCATTCTGTAGGCTGCCTGTTCACTCTGATGATAGTTTCTTTTGCTGTACAGAAGCTATTTCATTTAATTAGATCCCATTTGTCAATTTTGGCTTTTGTTGTTGCCATTGCTTTTGGTATTTTAGTCATGAAATCTTTGCCCATGCCTGTGTCCTGAATGGTATTGCCTAGGTTTTCTTCTAGGGTTTTTATGGTATTGAGTTTTACATTTAAGTCTTTAATCTATCTTGAGTTAACTTTTGTATAAGGTGAAAGGAAAGGGTCCAGTTTCAGTTTTCTGCATATGTCTAGCCAGTTTTCCCAATACCATTTCCACCATTTTTTACACTGTGAGGGGAAAATCACCTACTCAAGCCTCCGTAATAGTGGATACCCCTCTTCCCACCACACTTGAGTGTCCCAAGTTGACTTCAGACTGCTGGATTGGCAGCAAGAATTTCAAGCCAGGGGATCTTAGCTTGCTGGGCTCTGTGGGGGTGGGATCCACTGAGCTAGACCACTTGGCCCCCTGACTTCAGCCCCCTTTCCAGGGATGTGGACACTTCTGTCTCACTGGCATTCCAGGCATCACTAGGGTATGAAAAAATAAAAAATAAAAAACTCCTGCAGCTAGCTTGGTGTCTGCCCAAACAGTCACCCAGTTTTGTGCTTGAAACCCAGGGCCCTGGTGGTGTAGGCACAGGAGAGAATCTTCTGGTCTGCGGGGTTGTAAAAACCATGGAAAAAGCATAATATCTGAGCTGGAGTGCACCATTCCTCATGGCACAGTCCCTCATGGCTTTCCTTGGCTTGGGGAGGGGGTTCCCTGACCCCTTGCTCTTCCCAGGTGAGGCAACGCCCTACCCTGCTTCAGCTTGCCCTCCGTGGGCTACACTTGCTGTCTAACCAGTCCCAATCTCATCCCAGAGATGAGCCATGTACCTAAATCGGAAATGCAGAAATCACCCATCTTCTGCATTGATCTCGTTGAGAGCTGCAGACTGGAGCTGTTCCTATTCAGCCATCTTAGGAAGACAGACCACTTTTTTTTAGGGACTTTTTTGTTACATTAATATTCTTAAATCTCTTTTTATCAACTTTTTTTCTGTTATTTCTCCTGCTATCCCTTCATGTAAAACCTTTTTCTTTCAATTTATTTTAGGTGTCCATGTTTCATATAATATATAGCTAGAATATTTTTAAACAAATTCTGAGAGTTCTTGTCTTTTAACAGGGAAATAAACACACATACTTAATATGACAGGTTAATTATTTTTATTTTATTTAAGTTCTGGGATACATGTGCAAAATGTGCAGGTTTGTTACATAGGTAAATGTGTGCCAAGGTGGTTTGCTGCACCTGTCAAACTACCACCTAGGTATTAAGCCCAGAATGCATTAACTATTTTTCCTAATGCTCTCATCCACCCTGCTCTTCCTTAACAAGCCCTGGTGTGTGTTGTTCCCCTCCCTATGCCCATGAGTTCTCATTGTTCAGCTTCCACTTATAAGTAAGAACATACAGTATTTGGTTTTCTGTTTCTGTATTAGTCTGCAGAGGATAATGGCTTCCAGTTTCATCCATGTTCCTGCAAAGGACATGATTTCATTCTCTTTTATGGCTGCATAGTATTCCATAGTGTAAATGTATCACATTTTCTTTATCCAGTCTATTGTAGATGGGCATTTTGGTTAATTCCACGTCTTTGCTATTGTGAATAGTGCTGCAATGAACATACACATGCATGTATCTTTATAATATATTTATATTCCTTTGGGTATATATACCCAGTAATGGGATTGCTGGGTCAAATGGTATTTCTGGTTCTTTAAGAACCATGGTTGAACTAATTTACATTCCCACCAACACTGTAAAAGTGTTTCTATTTCTCTGCAACCTTGCCAACATCTGTTGTTTCTTGACTTCTTAATAATTGCCATTCTGATTGGCATGAGATGGCTCATCGTGGTTTTGATTTGCATTTCTCTAATGATCAGTGATGTTGAGCATTTTTTCATACGTTTGTTGGCCACATAAATGTCTTCTTTTGAGAACTGTCTATTCATGTCCCTTGCCCACTTTTTAATGGGGTTGTTTTTTTCTTGTAAATTTGCTTAAGTTCCTTGTAGATTGTGGATATTAAACCTTTGTCAGATGGATAGATTGCAAAAGTTTTCTCCCATTGTGTACACTGTCTGTTCACTCTGATGATAGTTTATTTTGCTGTGAAGAAGCTGTTTATTTTAATTAGATCCCATTTG
>NW_012118443.1:151394-153084 GCF_000951035.1 Colobus angolensis palliatus
GTTAAATGTAGTTATTAAGGTAGGTTCTAATCCAATGGCCAGTGTCCATTTTAACAAGAGGACATTTAGATACAAGCACATATCAGATGGAGGGATCTCGTGAAGACTCTGGGAGAAGGCAGTGATTTACAAGCCAAGTAGAGCGACCTCAGAAGAAACAACACTGTCAACACCTCGGTTTGGGATGTTTAGTCTCCAGAATTGTGAGAAGGTAAAAATATTCTGTGTTTAAGTCACCCAGTCTGTGGTACTTTGTTATGGCAGCCCTAACAAATGAACACACCAAGGATAATTAGTATTTATATTCTCCCCTAATAAAAGAGTGTTATTTTCTTTACTCCTCAGTCCTTTTTTAGATCATCTGAGTGGTAAATATCAGGTTGTTTCTTTTTAAATTTAATATTTCATTAAGCTTTAACATGTATTACATTGGTTTATCTCCTTACAACCATTTATTGTCTACTACATCTTCCTCATTCTTATTTTCCATTTTTCTCCATTATTTGTCCTATTAATTTCTTCAAAGACATCTGTGGAAAATTTATAGATCCTCGCATATTTAATGATTTCTTTATTTTGTCACTGCACTAATTTAGTTGAATATGTATTTTATGGTCAAAATAATTTCAACCTTGGAATTTGAAGTTGCTGCTCCATTATCTTCTATCGCAAATGTGATCATTGAGGCTTTTCATGCCACTGTGTTTTTTATTTCTTTGTGGACATATTTTACTTATTATTGGTTTCAATATTTTTATTCCCCCATAGCAGCTTTTAAATTTTCAGTTTTATTCCTGTTACTCTGACATTTATCCTAAATATTTTGGCATCTTTTTAAACCCCTATTCACAGATTTAAAAAGCATTTCTGTCTAAATTACCACATAGCCACTAAATACTTTTTCCATTTTATTATTTGCCTTTGTTCATTCTCTGCTTTGAATTCTGTATATGCTTCCAGATAGATTTCAAAACTTCTGATTTTTTTTCTTCATGTATATAACCTTTTACTATCAGTCTGTACATTTGCACCTCATATTGTGGAAACCTTTCATGTTCATTTCCGGCTATAACTTCTTTCTTAGCTCTATCTATTTTTATAATTGAAGACAACTAATGAGACTTTAAAAATTATATTTTAAATTCCTTTGTCTCTAGTTGTTTCTTTTTCACGGATTTAAAATCTACTCAAAACCTCATAAAACCTCATTAAACACATTATATTTAATTTAACTTTGTGTTTGTTTTTCTCTCTCAGCAGTATTAGTTCTTTGGTCTATTAAGTTTGTGGCTAGTTTCTTTTCCCGGGACCCAAATATCTGGTGACATTTCCTCTCTCTGCTTATCTGAGTGTTTGCGAGTCACTGTTCACAAGACTATAGCTGTCAGTTCTGATTAAAGAATCTTATCTACAATGATGGTGGGCAGGAGTAGGAACAGGATGTGCTGTCAGGGAGGGTTTACCAGGCTCAAGTGATCTGTTATTTTCATAGTCTGAATATTAATATATAAAGAGTATATTCTATATTCCTCTCAGGAGAACATAGATAAATAAAATTCAAAATGTAGTTTGAAAAGACCGGTAGAATGGTACTACCTAGATTTTCTTCTAGGGTTTTTATGGTATTAGGTCTAACATTTAAGTCTCTAATCCATCTTGAATTAATCTTCGTATAAGGAGTAAGGAAAGG
>NW_012118443.1:154378-158809 GCF_000951035.1 Colobus angolensis palliatus
AAAAAAATAAAAAATAAAAAAAAAGAAAAGACCGGTAGAAATGGCTTAACTATTAAAGATGTGGATCTTGTGGATTGATGAAAACGAATTCCTCCTAACAACTCCTAGTCTCTTAATATCTTTACACAAATGAGGCAATAATTTCAAAGATTTTGAAAGCCAGTTCATTATTACTACCTCAAGTGAGTCTTACTGGAGTTAGGTGTTGCCCTACATCTCCCAAATAAGAAATCTTTTTGGAGAATTTATGCAACAAATAAAAGCTATCTCCATCTTAATACATGACTATGTTACTATTATTAACATCATTATGCTCTTTTTATCACATTGGCAAGAACGTGAATTTGAGGAGTTTTTCATGTAGGAAAAAGAGATCAGGGTTTCCACTTATAAAATTGTTAGATTGCTGTCTCTTGTGTTCTTGTGTCACCCATAACATTTTATAATATAACATTAAGGTTAAGAATACATTTTTAATTATCATGGGTTACAAAACTGGCATACTCAGACACTGAAATCATAAACTTTATTATCATTAACCATGTTCATATAATGGAACTAACTTTTAAACTAACATGCATCCATTTCACTACTATTATGCTGTGTGTGGTATGATCTGAATGTTTGTATACCCCCAGACTTCATGTATTGAAACTTTTAATGTCAAAGGTGATAGTGTTAGGAGGTGGGGCCTTTGCAAGGGGATTATATCATAAGGGCTTTTTCCTCATGAATGGCATGAGTGCCCTTATGAAAGAGACCTGAGGGAAGTTGTTTACCTCTTTTGTCAAATGAGGACAGAGTGAAGAATGCCTATCTAGATGCCAGAAAGCATACCCTTAGCAGACATTGAGTCTGCTGCTGCCTTGATTTTTGTACTTCCTACTCTACCAAACTGTGAAAATTAAATTTCTGCTCATTTTAGTTCACCTAGATTATGGGTTTTTCATTATAGCATCCCAAACTGATTGAAGCAGCGTGATATACCTATTGCTTTTGTTATTATAAAGACTCTATAGAAAAGCTTGATATCCATATGTGTCCAGTGGTTATGGTATGGGACAGCATAGTTCTAGACGGAGTAAGCATATGACAAGCAATTTAACAGCTAAACATAAACTATATCCGGTGGTAAAAAAGAGTCCTATGAA
Source organism: Colobus angolensis palliatus (assembly GCF_000951035.1). Classification (NCBI taxonomy): domain Eukaryota; kingdom Metazoa; phylum Chordata; class Mammalia; order Primates; family Cercopithecidae; genus Colobus; species Colobus angolensis. The sequence goes on from NW_012118443.1 coordinate 155,530, forward strand.
GAAAGCAAGACAAGTAAAGGGACCAATAATTATGAGTAGAGGAGTGTGCTATTTTAAATAGTTAAGGTGGACAGAGTAGTGTTCTCTGATAAGGTGACATTTAAGCAGAAACCCAAAATAATGAAAATAATATGCCTAACACAATACGCAGCATGTAGTAAGTACCAAATACATTTTAGTGCTTATTATTAGCTAAGAAGAATCATGTTATTCATGCCATAGTTGAACTATATTATAATAGACTTATTTTAGAAGAAAATTTTCCTGTATTTTTAAACAAACCAAACATACTGTTACTTAAAAATACTAAATTCTGGTTGGGCATGGTGGCTCATGCCTGTAATCCCAGCACTTTGGGAGGCCAAGGCAAGCAGATCATGAGGTCAAGAGATAGAGACCATCCTGGCCAACATGGTGAAACCCCATCTCTACTAAAAATACAAAAATTAGCTGGGCGTGGTGGTGAGCAACTGTAGTTCCAGCTACTTTGGAAGCTGAGGCAGGAGAATCGCATGAACCGGCGAGGCCAAGTTTGCAGTGAGCTGAGATCACAACACTGTACTCCCGCCAGGTGACAGAGCAAGACTCCATCTCAAAGAAAAAAAAAATAAATTCTAGTCATGATTTCATAAAAAGAAATAGTCTCCTTGTAGAATCATCAGAGAGAAAATGGCTAACTACATACTGTAACAATAACTCAGTAGAGAACAGACAACAATTGATTGGTCTCCCAATTTCTTTTTAAATGAAAAACAGTGAAGTTTAAACAAAGTTTTCCTGCCTGCAAAGTTGTCAGATGTATGAAAGGGAAAGTTGTTGTTTAGCAACACAATGAGACTGAGCTCCCATGATAAGTTCTTACATAATCTCCGAATGGTACATCGGATAGCAATGCTATTGGGGCAAGTGGAAAACTTGGTTTCGCAGACAGCATGCATTTTTGAAATCATTCTTAATTAAAAGTTGAACACCAATTTTCTTACAGTGAAAATTTTATAGTTATACCATGTCCCTATTTATGTTTTATGACTTAAAGTGCAATTTACCTCATGCTAAGAACATTCACTGTGACAGTTCTGTTGGAAATTTAGCATTCTATTTCAAATGAAGACTTCCCTTTATGATTCTGTCTTTAACTTGGGTGACTCAAAGATCTTTTTCCACCTTTGATTTAAGTCTTTGACTAGCTACAGCTATATTAGGTTGAACCTCACCCAATGATCAATTTTTGTTACCTTTGAAACATACTAGAATGGTTTAGATATGCAGTGTTTGATTAGACTTGAAAATGAAATTTTTTAAAAAGGTAAACAAGCCCTTCTCTGAAGGCATTAATGGAAAATCTGCAAGGTCATCATATTTTACAATGTATCTACCTAACTAAACTCTATTCAGATTTTAATCCCTAATTCAAATCCTAACTCCTCCATATGGTCTTTCCAAGGACCCTAGATGACAAAGCTTTAATCATGTGTTGTTTTTATGCCTCTATTCTCCTCTTTATCAGATATTGATGTGTGCTATTATTACCTACTATAGACATCAATTATTTCAGGTACATTTTTTTTTTTGGAATGCAACAAACACATTTTATCCTACCTTCACTTTCCCTTCAGAACTTACTGCCATGCTGTGCCCAAAGTATGTAATGAAATAACAAGAATAATACATAATAACTTTATGTGGGGCCTTATACTTTTTATAACATTTTTACCTATGTTATCTACATGAAAACTGGGGCTTACACATGTTGACTGAGCATCTTTCAGTTAGATGTGGAAGGGTTTTGATGACTATGAATATCTAATTTGATCCTCATGGATGAGAAAATTTTATTTTAAACAGTGTAGATGGAGAATCTGTGCCTCAGATTAAGCTATTTTAAAGAAACTTATAAGTAGTCAGGGATCAGTAATCTAATTCTTTTTCTGTTTATAATAATCTCAAATGTCTTAATGAATGCTTGGAAAAATGAAGAAATCAGTGATAGACTGAAGGAAGGAATAAATGATTTAATACTTTTTTTTGTTTTATCACCATTTTTCATTCATCACCCAATGTCTATCGATCAACAAATATCAGATTCAATGTTCTTCATTCTTTTTTCTTGATATTTTGCTAGCTCAATCCTAATTAGTTTTCAGCCATTTGATATCTACCACCTAGTATTTCACTTTCTTGGTGTCTAACTTATCCTCGTTTCAATCCATCCTATTCTTAAAGTGAGAATCATTTCCCGCAAATTCTATTTTGATCACTCCCGCCTATATGCTAAAACTAAGAATATATCTGAGACAGATAACCAAGGCCCTTATTTAAACTTCTTTATCTTCTTGAGCCATCATATCACCTACTATAGCATTCAGGAAAGCAAATCTACTCTGCCTCTCTCTTACTCATTTTTCTTGCTTCTTTGTCTTTTTGTCACTCATTATCTATCAGTTCATACTCCTCTCTTTTTTCAGTTGCTACCTGATTCAAACTTTACCTCCTTAGGAAATAATTCTAATCGCTGCTTTGGGAAACTCCTCCGCAACTGCCACCCCCACATGCAAACTTGTTTGCAAAGCATTTGAAGTGCTGTTAATATATGTCCTTGTATAAACAATCGGGTTGTTATAGTCTGTCCTCTTTCTTTTCTAGATTGCTATGTGATGACAACGGTATGTTTCTTAGCTGCCTCTATAATGTTACCACCAAAGAATACTGTTAAAAAGTGTTTTCTCACCTTGAATGTGCAGCTTTTCACAGAGTTGTTTTGGTATTCAAACATTTGCCTAAGATTTCTTTCAAGGCATCTCAAAGGTGAAAAATAGTGTTCTCTGTTTCAAAGATTTTGCCGAGTTACCAAGAATAACATAAGTCAGTAAGACTTACCAGGGGAATACAAATATTTCTGTATGTTGTTAATATGTCTGATAAAATGAGAATCTTTGTACTGCCTCAAGCTTTTTCTCTCTTTCTGTAGAAATGGCATAGAGATGTATGTAACCTCAGAATAAAACCTTATGCATGTCCTGAAGAGAGCAAAGCTTATACAGAATAATTAACAGAGGCCAGTCTTCTCCTTCAGTTATAGTTATGAAATATCTGCTGGTTAACCACAAAAAAAGTATCTATAAGCAAATCAGCAGGAAAAGAATACATGCTCCAGAACTGACACAAGTCATTAGGAAAAGAAAAACAAGATTTAATGGTCTTTGCTGGAAGAGATATTACAAACAAAAAGAGCAAAAATTAGATGGGTTTAGGAGTGAGTATAACAATGTTTTTTTTCTTT
>NW_012118443.1:159030-210698 GCF_000951035.1 Colobus angolensis palliatus
GCCCGTCTTGGCCTCCCAAAGTGCTGGGATTACAGGCTTGAGCCACAGCGCCCGGCTTTTCTTTCTTTCTTTTTTTTTTTGAAACAGAGTTTCACCCTTTTTGCCCAGGCTGGAGTGCAATGGCAGGATCACAGCTCACCACAACCTCTGCCTCCTGGGTTCAAGCAACTCTCCTGCCTCAACCTCCCAAGTACCTGGGATTACAGGCAAGTGCCACTACGCCCAGCTAATTTTGTATTTTTAGTAGAGACAGGGTTTCTTCATATTGGTCAGGTTGGTCTCGAACTCCTGACCTCAGGTGATCCACCGTCCTGGGCCTCCCAAAGTGTTGGGATTACAGGCGTGAGCCAACGCACCTGGCCAATAACAATGTTTAAGTAAAACCTAGGATCACATGTAAAATTGCTGAAATTAAGACAGAGCAGCATTTAGCAAGAGGCTTTCATCAGCTAGAATACATCAGAAAACAGCTCTCATATGTACATGGGTCTGTATGTTTGATAGATAATATTCCTTAATGAATACACAAATAAGCAACTTCACTTTCTCCCTCTGTCCTCTCAGAGGGAAGAAGAGGACCAAGGTACTTCTTAACTAAGTCACCCTTTTCATCTGTAAACTTTAACCTACTCTTTTTTTTCCTCAAATTTCTTAAATTTATAGAAACCTTTGATAATTTTTGTTCACCAACATCAGCGTATACAATTAAGTCTTCTGACTACTGTGGCCCCTTCTCTGTCTTTGTTTTACCCATTACACTGTCTAAACAATACAGCCCGCCACAAGAGTGGAAGTTTAATTTCCTATATATCCATATTTCAACATATTCCCTTCTCTTTCCGTCCATCTCTCCCTCCTCCTCATCTCAATTGAAGGATATTCTAGTTTTTCAAGATAATCGTTTTAACTCAGCAATAAATCCCATCCCCTTCAACCAACTTAAATTTCTTCTTTATCATCTATCTTTTTTCTGTCTCTACCTATTTTATTTTTCCTACTGATGACTTTCACATCAAGTCCCTTCCAACTTATAGCAGAGTGACAACAACAAAACGGTAAATAAAATAAAATAAAATAAAATAAAATAAAAAACCCACTTTTTTAACTTTATTCCATTTGTCACTCTAAACTCTTTTATACATTTTAGCCAAGTTACTTAATAACAACTCTAATGCTCACTAAGTACTTACAAGTACTCTGGCATTGTTCTAAACATTCCATATGTATCAATCTGTTTTGATCCTCTTAATTAAGTGCTACAGTATGACTTTTTACAGATGAGGAAACTGAAATACAGTACAATCATATAACTTTCACAAAGTCAGTCAGTTAAATGCAGAGCCGAGATCCAAATATAAGCAATCTGTATCCAATGTCTATATTTTAAACTGCTTACACTGTAGTCCACGTTTGGTAGAAAAGCTTCAGTCAATGTCTCAACTACCTCACTTAACACTTCAGCCCTCTACAATCTCTAGTGAAAGTGCTGTGGCCAAATTCAACTTCTTAAAACCAATGGAAACTTCTTAACTTTATCTTATTTGACCTATGTGTAGCAATTGACATATTACTTTTTCCCAGCGATTCTTCATTGCTTGCCAATCAATTTCTTTCATTACCGCCTCTTCATCTGCCTTCATGAATGTGGCTCCTTTTCATTTTCCATCCTCTTGATGGATAATTTCATACATTCCCGTTACTCTTCCCAACCACAGATATGTTAATGACTGCCCACTCAATCTCCAGCACCAGTTTTCTCCCCTTGGTTCATATATGTCTGACTATCCACCAGATATTTCTACTCAGTTCTTCATAGGCACTGTGATTCTTATGTTCAGAATGAAACTCAGCATCTTTCCCCAGTATGATCATTCAGCTAGTTTCTCAAGGCAGAAAGTTGAGTTATTTGAGTTATTCTAGTTTTCTTACTCTCTTTTTACTTCTTACAACCAATTTATCAGAAAGATCAGTGGATCCCATCTTATCATTACTTAAATGTCACCTTTAAATGCCACCTTTTCTTTATCTCTCTACTATTCTTTTAAAGTCCTTATAATCTCACACACATATTATTGAAAACCCTCTCAACTAATGTGTCACTTTCAGTCTCTCTTCCTTCTAATGTCTTCTACTACTGAAATGATTTTTTTGACATTTATATCAATCATAGTGCTTCTCTTTTTAAAAACCTTCAAAGACTTTTCTTTTCTTTTCTGTCCAGAACAAAATTCATTCATATCACCGTGATATATTAAGGTCCTCTTGGATCAAATCCTGTTCTCACTGTTACTGGGGGCTCTTGGTACAAGCCATTCTCTATATCAAATACAAACAATCCTCAAATAACAATAGTTTGACTTACAATTTCTTAATATGGATTCAGTAGAAGCTATACATAAATGCCCATACAGCCATTCTGCTTTTCACTTTCAGTACCAAGTTCAATAAATTGAATGATGATTTTGCTCAAATGTAGGCTAATATGAGTATTCTTAGCATGTTTAAGGGACGTTAGGCTAAGCTATGATGTTTAGTCGTTTGGGTACGTTAAATATATTTTCAATTTAACATATTTTCAACTTATAATATTTTAAATTTACAATTGGCTTATCAGGATTTATTCCCACTGCAAGTTGAGGAGCATCTGTAATTAATATAATTCATAGATTTTTTTTCTTTGACACAGTGTCTTGGTCTCTTGCCCAGGCTGGAGTACAGTGGCACAAACGTGGCTCACTGAAACCTCGATCTCCCGGATTCAAGTCATCCTCCCACCTTGGCCTCCCAAGTAGCTGGGACTACAGGTGTGGCCAGCTAATTTATTTTTATTTCTTTATTTATTTTTATAGAGAATAGAATCTCACTATGTTGCTCAGGCTAGTCTCAGACTTGTGACCTCAAGAGATCCTGCGACCTCATCCTTCCCAAGAGTTGGGATTAGAGGTGTGAGCCACCATGCCTGTCCTATAATTCATAGCTTTCTAACCATACCTTAGAATTTTTCTCTATTATGTCTTTGTACATGGTATTCTCTTTGCCTAGAATATTTTGCAGTAAACGAAATGTCTTTTTATTCAATATTTCTATTATAGAATGTAGGATATAATCAATTCCTCTTTAAAGGTTTTACCCTGTAAATTGTTAAGTACAATGAGTTCTGAGGTGCTCTCCAAGGAACCAATGTATCAGTATGTTCAGCTCTCCTGTTCTTTGTTCTTCGTATTAAAGTTTAACTTCCTCATTCATTCTCTTCATCTCCTTGCCCCTAGTTTTAGTAAACAACCTCCTCCTAGCCTCTATCACCTACTCTGTCCTGAGTCACCACTGATCACCTGCTCCATCCTGTGTCACCCCCGGTCATCTGCTCCATCCTGAGTCATCTGTTCTGTAACCATCCTTCCCACCAAACTACTTACCCCGCCACTCCAACTCATATCCCTGCTGTCTTTAAAACAGCCAATCGGAATAAGTTTAGACTGTGTGGTCCACCCTAGCCAACAGGGGAATGACACAGCAGTAGGGGCTATCTGCATCAAGAATAAAAACCCCTTCCCCTCCCTTGTTCAGGTGTCCTCTCGCCATTGCTCCATCCATGAATCACACCCTTCTATGGAAGTGAAACTGCCGTGGAGAAAATTACTAGTGCTATTTCTTTTGCGGCACCAAAAATTTATTTCTAACATAGAACTTGAATCAAATGTTTCTGTAACCTACTGGTATTCTTCCATAAACTTCTTTATAGGAACTCAAAGATGTAATTTAGGAAAATAATAGCATATTTATCTAGATAAGCATTCTTTTTTTCAACCTGTAAAAATAATTTTGAACTATTTTTGAATTTATATATTTTCTGTCATTATTTTTTTTACAATGGTGAGAACCCATAAATCTAAGGATATAAACACTTTTGTAAGCCAGTTGGTGAAAATAACCTTGTAGGTATTTTTATTATTTATTATTTATTTATTTATTTATTTTACCATAGAGGGATGAAGAAACTTTCTCAGGAAAGAGTAATGCTCATGAAAGACTAAACATGTTTATCTGGTGTGTTAACCTGGATTTTCCCAATTTATCTAATCTACCCACCATCAAAAGTGATAGAATCTCTCATGGCTGCATGGACCATTTGGCAAAGACAGTGCACATAGAGTCAGCTATGCAACAATGAACACTCAGGTTGAGTGATGGATGACACATAATGCCAGTGTCTCTTATGTGGTTCCCACCAGGCCCCTTTAATCCACCTATATCATTCTGTACAACCAAAGAAGTGAAAATCAAGGCAATCTAACCTCAATCTCTTGTTTCAGATCCACCAGTCCTGGGCAGTAAACCTTTAAAAATAACACTTCTTTGATATATCTGAGCACATCGGAGTACTAACACACACACACACACACACAAAAATTGATTGTTTTTCTTTTCTCCAAGGTGGTATTTTTAGACTATGGTGAGAAAAGAGAGGTGAAAAATAGCTACTTCATAGGAGAATACACTTTTTAAAAAGCAGTTCATTTTGTGCACAGAAGTATAAAAGGAACCGTCTCAGTTGATTTTTTTTTTTTTTCATTATAGATAGCTGGTAAAGTGTTTCATTTATCTGAACTGAAAGGAGCCAAGTTTTGAGCAGTATTCTGGTGATTCCTGATAAACTTCCATTAATTCTTCTGTTTCTCTTCTGAATTTTACTTCTAAATTTAAGTATAGTTTAGTTACCTTCTTTTCCTATCAAGTTGTTATATTTGAGTTTAGTATTTTGAAGAATATCATAATGACACAAAAATATATAGCACATTAACCAAGTTAGATTTTTCAGAAACTAGATTTTCAACAGATATTCTGTTTTGTCTTTTTAAGATTAAAAAAAAAAAACTACCCCTTCTGTGTTACCCTGCAACTCTTCTCCTTGCTCCAGAAATATATCTAATTCTAGAGTGTTAGGAATTAATAATTTTTCTACTTATTAGAAACTGATCTCTAGCTTCATTTTTCCTTCTTGGTCTACCTCCTCAACAAAATCATTCGATATAACTTCCTTGGGGAAACTTTAGGTTTCTTAGGGAGAAATGTAGTAGAAGAAGGAACAATGTTATAATGTAACCACTATGGAAAGTCTAACATCACTGTTTAGTTAGTTCCATAATACTCATTTTGAAGGAACTCAAAATCTTCTTTATTATGGGAATAGTATTTTTTTACTACGCACTTCACTAAAAAAAACAAAAAAGTCTTTGAATGGTTTCTCCAAATATAAGACCATGGTCCTAAATTTTCCTAATTATTATTCTCAGGAGCTCACATTTCCTCCTATCATCCCTACAAGTGAGAAGGTATTGGGGTTCTATTTTTAGCCTCCTTAAACAAAACAATACTTAGCCAAGAATTTTGTATGCAGCAAAACCAAGCTTCATAAATGAAGGAAAGATATGGTATTTTCCAGACAAATACAGGCTGAGAGAATTTACCACTACCAAGCAGTGCTACAAGGCTGTTAAAAACAAAAAAACAAAAAAGCTCTAAATTTTGAAATAAATCCTTGAAATACACAAAAATATAACTTTCTTAAAGCATAAATCTCACAGGACCTATCTAACAATAATACAATGAAAAAAAAAGCTATTTAGGCAACAAGTAGCAGGATGAATAGAATAGTACCTCATCTCAATACTAACATTGAATGTAAATAGCATAAATGCTCCACTTAAAAGATACAGAATGGCGGAATGGATTAGAATTCACCAATCAAGTCTCTGCTGTCTTCAGGAAACTCCTGACACAGAAGAACTCACATAAACTTAAGCTAAAGGGGTGGAAAAAGTTATTCTATACAAATGGACAACAAAAGTGAACAGGAATAGCTATTCTTATATTAGACAAAACAAATTTTAAAGCAGCAGCAGTTTAAAAAGACAAAGAGGGACATTATATAATGATAAGAGGCCTTATCCAACAAAAAAACTCATGATCCTAAATATATATGCACCTAACACTGGAGCTACCAAATTTATAAAATGATTACTACTAGACCTAAGAAATGAGATAGACAGCAACACAATAATAAATATTAAGGGATCAACACTCCACTGATAGCACTAGACAGGTCATCAAGACAGTAAGTCAATAAAGAAACAACGGACTTAAACTATACCCTATAACAAATAGACTTAAGATATTTACAGAACATTCTACCTAACAACTGCAGAATATACATTTGTTTCATTAGCACATGGAACATTCTCCAAGAGAGACCATATGAAAGACCACAAAACAAGTCTTGGTACATTTAAGAAAATTGAATATATATCAAGTACTCTCTCAGACCACAATGAAATAAAATTGGATATCAAATCCAAAAGCAACTCTCAAAACCATACAAATACACGGAAATTAAATAACCTGCTCCTAAATGATTGTAGGGTCAACAATGAAATTAAGATGGAAACTTAAAATTTTTTTCAACTGAATGATAATAGCAACACAGCCTATCAAATCCTCTGGGATCCACAAAAGCAGTGCTAAGAGGAAAGTTCATAGCATTAAATACCTACATCAAAAAGTCTGAAAGAGCACAAACAGACAATGTAAGGTCCCACCACATGGAACTGAAGAAACAAGAAAAATCTGAACCCAAACCCAGCAGAAGAAAAGAAATAACAAAGAGCAGAGCAGAACTAAATGAAATTGAAACAAACAAGCAAAAAGACAAAAATAAATGAAACAAAAAGCTGGTTCTTTGAAAAGATAAATAAAATTAATAGACTATTAATAAGATCAACCAAGAAGAGAGAAGATCCAAATAAGCTCAATTATTATAGAAATGAAATGGGAAATATTACTACTGATACCACAGAAATATAAAAGATAATTCAAAGCTTCTATGAACACCTTTAACTAGAAAACCTAGAGGAGATGGATAAATTCCTGGAAACATACAACCCTCCTAGAAGGGTTGATCTATATCTTCCTCTAGGAACATAGAGAAACTCTGAACAGACAAAAAACAAGCAGTGAAATTAAAATGCTAACTTAAAAATTGCCAACAAAGACCAGAACAAGACAGATTCACAGCTGAATTCTGTAAGACATGCAAAAAGAATTGCTACTAATTCTATTGACACTGTTCCACAGGATAGAGAAAGAGGGAATCCTCTCTAAATCATTCTGTGAAGCCAGTATCACCCTAATACCAAAACCAGAAGAGGACATGAAAAGAAAAAGAAAGAAAACTACAGACCAATATCCCTGATGAATATAGATGCAAAACCTCTAAAAAAAAAAAACTAGCTAACCAAATCCAACAGCATATCAAAAAAGGCAAGCCACCGTGATCAAGTAGATTTCATACTAGGGATACAGGGATGTTTCAACATCCACTAGCTAATAAATGTGATACACCACATAAAGAGAATTAAAAACAAAAACACACGATCATCTCAATAGATGCAGAAAAAGCATTTGACAAAATCCATCATCCCTTTATGATTAACACGCTCAGCAAAATCGGCACAGAAGGGACATACCTTAAGGTAATAAAAGCCATCTATGACAAACCCAAAGACAACATTATACTGAGGGGAAAAAGCTGAAAACATTCTTCCCAAGAACTGAAAGAAGAAAAGGATGCCCACTTTCACCACTTCTAATCAACATAATACTGGAAGTCCTAGCCAGAGCAATCAGGCCAGAGAAAGAAATAAAAGGTAACCAAATTGGTAAAGAAGAACTCAAACTGTTGCTGTTTGCTGAGATATGATTGTACACCAAGAAAACCATAAAGAATCATCAAGAAAAACTCCTAGAACTGGTAAATAAGTTCAGCAAAGTTTCAGGATATAAAATTAATGCACAGAAATTAGTGGCTCTATTATACACCAACAGCAACATAGCTAGGAATCAAATCAAGAACTCAACCAATTTTACAACAGCTGCAAAAATAAAAATAAAATACTTAGAAATATACCTAACCAAGGCCTTTCCTTGACAGACCTATACAAGAAAAAGTAAAAAACACTGCTGGAAGAAATCACAGATGACACAAGCAAATGCAAACATATCCCACGCTCATGGAAGAAGAGAATCGATATCACAAAAAAGATCATATTGCCAAAAGTGATCTACAAATTCAATCCAATTTCCATCAAAATACCACCATCATCCTTTACAAAACCAGAAAAAACAATCCTAAAACTCATATGGAACCAAAAAAGAGCCCACATAGCCAAAGCAAGACTAAGCAAAAAGAACAAATCTGGAAGCATTACATTACCCAACTTCAAATTATATTATGAGTCCATAGTCACCAAAACAGCATGGTAATGGTATAAAAATAGGCACATAGACCAATGGAGAACCCAGAAATAAAGCCAAATACTTAGAGCCAACTGATCTTCAAGAAAGCAACATAAAGTGGGAAAAGAACACCCTATTCGACAAATGGTGCTGGGATCATTGGCAACCACATGTAGAAGAATGAAGCTGGATCCTCATCTCTCACCCATTACAAAAATCAACTCAAGATGAATAATAGACCTAAATCAAAGACCCGAAACTATAAAAATTCTAGAAGATAACACTGGAAAAACCCTTTTAGACATTGGCTTAGGTAAAGACTTTATGACCAAGAACTCAAAAGCAAATGCAACAAAAACAAAGATAAATATATTGGACTTAATTAAAATAAAAAGCTTCTGCACGGCAAAAAAAAAAAAAAAATCAGTAGAGTTATCAGACGTGGGAAAAAATCTTCACAATCTATATATCTGTCCAAGAACTAATATCCAGACTCTACAAGGAACTCAAACAAATCAGCAAGAAAAAAACAATCCCATCAAAAAGCAGCCTAAAGACATGAATACACAATTACACCAACATGGCACAAGTATACATATGTAACATACCTGCACGCTATGCACATGTACCCTAGAACTTAAAGTATAATTAAAAAAAAAAAGATATACAAATGGATAACAAGCATATGGAAAAATGCTCAACATCACTAATTATCAGGGAAATGCAAATCAAAACCACAGTGAGATACCACCTCACTCCTACAAGAATGGCCATAATCAAAAAAATAAAAAAAAAAAATAGACATTGGCGTGGATATGGTGAAAGGGAACACTTTTACACTCTTGGTGGGAATGTAAACTAGTACAATCATTATGGAAAATGGTGTGGAGATTCCTTAAAGAACTAAAAATAGATCTACTGTTTGATCCCGCAGTGCCATTACAAGGTATCTACCTAGAGAAAAAGAAGTCATTATATGAAAAAATACCGGCACATGCATGTTTATAGCAGCACAATTTACAATCACAAAAATATTGAACCAGCCCAAATGCCCATCCATTAGTGAGTGAATAAAGAAAAAGTGGATAAAGAAAATCATATTTTATTTATATATATATAAATATTTCATTGGCCAGAGCTTGCATTCTCATCTTTTAGCTATGCACAACTTCAACTGCTACCCCTCAACTAATATAAATCTACTTCACCCTACCACTCTTAACCCCAATTCTCCCTCTTTTTCCCTACATACTCACCCACTACCAAATTCACACCCTTGTCACCACAACCCTAAAGACAGCACTTCATATTTACCTGTTTTTACCCCGTTTATGTAGCTTAATATGCCTAAAGCAAGACACTGAAAATGCCTAGACGGGTTTGCACACCCCATAAACAAATAGGTTTGGTCCTAGCCTTTCTGTTAACTCTTAGCAAGATTACACATGCAAGCATGCCTGCCCCGGTGAAGACACTCTATAAATCACCATGATTAAGAGGAGTAAGTATCAAGCATGCACAACGCAGCTCAAAACACTTTGCTCAGCCACACCCCCACGGGAGACAGCAGTGACAAACCTTTAGCAATAAACGAAAGTTTAACTAAGCTATGCTATATTCAGGATTGGTTAATTTCGTGCCAGCCACCGCAGCCATATGATTAACCCAAGCTAATAGATACCGGCGTAAAGAGTGTTTTAGATCTAGCCCAATAAAGCTAAACTACATCTAAATTGTAAAACCTTAGCTGATGTAAAATAAACTACGAAAGTGGCTTTAAAACTTCTGAACACACAATAGCTAAGACTCAAACTGGGATTAGATACCCCACTATGCTTAGCCTTAAACTTCAATAGTTAAAATTACAAAACTACTTGCCAGAATACTACAAGCAACAGCTTAAAACTCAAAGGACTTGGCGATGCTTCACATCCCCCTAGAGGAGCCTGTTCTATAATCGATAAACCCCGATCCACCCTACCATCTCTTGCTCAGCCTATATACTGCCATCCTCAGCAAACCCTAACAAAGGTCACAAAGTAAGCGCAAAAGCCCACACAAAAACGTTAGGTCAAGGTGTAGCTTATGAAGTGGGAGAAATGGGCTACATTTTCTATCCCAGAAAATCCCACGGCAGCTCTGATGAAACCTAAGAGTCCAAGGAGGATTTAGTAGTAAATTAAGAGTAGAGTGCTTAAATGAATTAGGCCATAAAGCACGCACACACCACCCGTCACTCTCCTCAAATATATTTAAGGACTAACTTAACTAAACACCCCAGCATTTATATAGAGGAGATAAGTTGTAACATGGTAAGGGTACTGGAAGGTGCACTTGGATAAACCAAGGCATAGCTTAATACAAGCATCCGGCTTACACCCAGAAGATACCAGTATTATTTGATTGCCTTGAGCTAACACTAGCCCAAATTTAAGCAACACTACTACCAAATTAATATATACTAAACCATTTACCCATACAAAAGTATAGGCCATAGAAATTTTACCTCTGTGCTATAGACACCGTACCGTAAGGGAAAGACAATAAAAAAATTAACCAAGCACAAAATAGCAAGGACTCACCCCTATACCTTCTGCATAATAAATTAACTAGAGACAATTTTGCAAAGAGAACTAAAGCCAAACTCCCGGAAACCAGACGAGCTAACCAAAAACAGCTAAAAGAGCACACCCATCTATGTAGCAAAATAGTGGGAAGATTTCTGGGTAGAGGTGATAAGCCTACCGAGCCTGGTGATAGCTGGTTATCCAAGATAGAATCTTAGTTCAACCTTAAGTTTACCTACAGAACTACCAATCCCCCTGTAAACTTAATTGTTATTCTAAAGAGGGACAGCTCTTTAGACATTAGGAAAAAACCTTGTATAGAGAGTAAAAAACCCAACTCCCATAGTTGGCCCAAAAGCAGCCGTCAATTAAGAAAGCGTTTAAGCTCAACATCAATTGCCTAAAAAATTCCAAACATCTTACTGAACTCCTCACATCACATTGGATTAATCTATTACACCATAGAAGCAATAATGCTAGTATGAGTAACATGAACATCTTCTCCACTGCATAAGCCTAAATCAGACCGAAAAACTTCACCGATGCTTAACAGCTCAATATTAATAAATACAAACAAGCCAGTATTACTTATACTGTTAATCCAACACAGGCATGCCCTTAAGGAAAGGTTAAGAAAAGTAAAAGGAATTCAGCAAACCTAACCCCACCTGTTTACCAAAAACATCACCTCTAGCATTACTAGTATTAGAGGCACTGCCTGCCCAGTGACACATGTGTAAAGGCCACAGTACCCTGACCATGCAAAGGTAGCATAATCACTTGTTCTTTAAATAGGGACTGGCATGAATGGCAACACGAGGGTTCAGCTGTCTCTTACTTTCAACCAGTGAAATTGACCTGCCCATGAAGAGGCGGGCATAAAATAATAAGACGAGAAGACCCTATGGAGCTTTAATTTATTAATGCAACCAAAAACCCACATAAATCTATGGACTTAAACTACTACACACGCATTAAAAATTTTGGTTGGGGTGACCTCGGAGCATAACTAAACCTCCGAATAACCTATGCCAAGACTACACAAGTCAAAGTGAGCCAACATCTATAATTGATCCAATAACTTGACCAATGGAACAAGTTACCCTAGGGATAACAGCGCAATCCTATTCTAGACTCCATATCGACAGTAGGGTTTATGACCTCGATGTTGGATCAGGACATCCTAATGGTGCAGCAGCTATCAAGGGTTCGTTTGTTCAACGATTAAAGTCCTACGTGATCTGAGTTCAGACCGGAGCAATCCAGGTCGGTTTCTATCTATTCTATATTTCTCCCTGTACAAAAGGACAAGAGAAATAGGGCCCACTTCATAAAGTGCCCTCATTCCATAGATGACCTAGTGTTAATTTAACAAAAAATCACGCACACAACCCAAGAGCGGGGTTTGTAAAGATGGCAGAGCCCGGCAATTGCATAAAATTTAAAACTTTACAACCAGAAGTTCAACTCCTCTTCTTAACACTATGTCCACAACAAACCTCCTACTCATTATCATACCTGTACTAGCTGCCATAGCATTTCTCACACTCATTGAACGAAAATTACTAGGCTATATACAACTACGCAAAGGACCTAATATCACAGGCCCTTAGGGACTGTTACAACCCTTTGCCGATGCAATAAAACTCTTCACCAAAGAACCCTTAAAACCTTTAACCTCCACTACCACTCTCCATATTATTGCACCAGCCTTAGCCTTTTTCATTGCCCTCCTCCTATGAACACCCCTCCCCATACCCAACCTGCTAATCAACTTTAACCTAGGACTTTTATTTATCCTAGCCACATCTAGCCTAGCTGTCTACTCCATTTTATGATCAGGATGAGCATTAAATTCAAACTACGCACTAATCAGAGCACTACGAGCCGTCGCCCAGACAATTTCATATGAAGTTACCCTCGCTATTATTCTATTGTTGGTCTCACTAATAAGTGGCTCATTCAACCTTCATATACTTATCACAACACAAGAATACCTCTGACTCCTCCTACCATCATGACACTTAGCCATAATATGATTTATTTCCACACTAGCAGAAACCAACCGAGCTCCCTTTGACCTCACAGAGGGTGAATCAGAGCTAGTCTCAGACTTTAACATTGAATATGCCGCAGGTCCATTCACCCTATTCTTTATAGCCGAGTACATAAACATTATTATGATAAATGCCCTAACAACTACAATTTTCCTAGGGACATTGTATTCCATTTATTCTCCAGAACTATTCACAATATGTTTTATTACCAAAACACTCCTCTTGACCTCTCTATGAATTTGAGCAACATAACACTCCTCTTGACCTCCTATGAATTTGAGCAACATATCCCCGATTCCGTTATGATCAACTCATACACTTACTATGAAAGAATTTCCTCCCACTTACACTAGCGCTCCTCACATGATATATCTCAACACCCATTACAATCTCCGGCATTCCCCCTCAAACCTAGAAATATGTCTGACAAAAGAGTTACTTTGATAGAGTAAATAATAGAGGACTTAACCCTCTTATTTCTAGAACCATAGGCATCGAACCTACTCCTGAGAATCCAAATTTCTCTGTGCCACCTATCACACCTTGTTCTAAAGTAAGGTCAGCTAAATAAGCTATCGGGCCCATACCCTGAAAATGTTGGTTACACCCTTCCCGTGCTAATTAATCCATTAGCCCAACTTATTCTTTACCTTACCATAATCATAGGCACTCTCATTACATCACTAAGCTCACACTGATTCCTCACCTGAGGGGGCCTAGAAATAAATATACTGGCCTTCACTCCAATTCTAATTAAGAAAACAAACCCCCGCTCCATAGAAGCTGCTGCTAAATACTTCCTTATACAATCCATCGCATCTATAATTCTCATGATAGCAATCATTTCCAACAACCTATTCTCTGGACATTGAACCATAATAAACAACACTAATCAACTCTCATCTCTAATCATAACAATAGCCCTCATTATAAAACTAGGAATAGCCCCCTTCCACTTTCGAATTCCAGAAGTCACCCAAGGAACGCCTCTAATCCCAGGCTTACTCCTCCTCACATGACAAAAACTAGCCCCTGTCTCAGTTATATATCAAATCCACCCATCAACTAATGTAAGTATTCTCCTAACCCTCTCAACTTTATCTATCATAGTAGGCAGCTGAGGGGGCCTCAACCAAACACAGCTACGTAAAATTCTAGCATACTCTTCAATTACACACATAGGCTGAATAATGATAACATTAGCATACAACCTGGACACTACAATCTTCTACCCAGCTGTATATATTTTTCTAACAACCACCGCATTCCTAGCCTTAAACCTAAACTCAAACACCACAAATCTTATACTATCTCGCACTTGAAACAAATTAACTTGCTTAATGCCATTAACCTCATCTACCCTCTTATCCACAGGAAGCTTACCCCGATTAACTGGCTTCCTACTCAAACGAATTATTATCCAAGAACTTACAAAAAACAACAACTTCACTATTCCTATCATCATAATTATTATAACCCTACTTAACTTGTATTTCTACATACGCCTAATCTACACCACCTCCATAACACTATTTCCTACATCCAATAATATAAAAATAAAATGACAATTCGAAAACACAAAACCTACACTTCTTATCCCCCTACTCATTATCCTTACCACTTTCCTCTTACCAATCTCTCTACTAACCCTAGCTGTTCTCTAGAAATTTAGGTTAAATAAGACCAAGAGCCTTCAAAGCCCTTAGTAAGTTAGACCATACTTAATTTCTGGAATATATAAGTACTACAAAATTCTACTCTGCATCAACTGAATGCAAATCAGTTACTTTAATTAAGCTAAGCCCTTGCTAGATCAATGGGACTCAAACCCACAAAAATTTAGTTAACAACTAAATACCCTAGTCAACTGGCTTTAACCTACTTCTCCCGCCGCAGGGAAAAAAAGGCGGGAGAAGCCAGAAATTAAAGCTGCTCCTTTGAACTTGCAATTCAACATGAAAATCACCTCGGGGCTGGTAAAAAGAGGACTTAACCTCTGTCCTTAGATTTACAGCCTAAAGCTTACTCAGCCATTTTACCTTTTCTTTTCCCCCACCTATGCTCGTCAACCGTTGGTTATTCTCGACAAACCACAAGGATATTGGAACCCTGTATCTGCTATTCGGCGCATGAGCTGGAATCATAGGCATAGCTCTGAGCCTTCTTATTCGAGCTGAACTAGGTAAACCCGGCAACCTATTGGGCAACGACCATATTTACAACGTTATTGTTACAGCCCATGCGTTCGTTATAATTTTCTTTATAGTTATGCCCATCATAATTGGAGGCTTCGGAAACTGACTAGTACCCCTAATAATTGGCGCTCCCGATATAGCATTTCCCTGCTTGAATAATATAAACTTCTGACTTCTCCCTCCATCCTTCCTACTTCTACTCGCATCCGCCATAGTAGAAGCCGGGGACAGGCTGAACAGTTGATCCCTCTTTAGCAGGAAATTTCTCTCACCCAGGAGCTTCTGTAGACCTAACTATTTTCTCACTTCACCTAGCAGGCATTTCCTCTATTTTGGGGGTCATCAATTTCATCACGACTATCATTAATATAACCCCCCCTGCAATATCTCAATATCAAACCCCCTATTTATTTGATCAGTCTTAATCACAGCAGTCCTACTACTCCTCTCTCTACCAGTATTAGCTGCCGGCATCACAATACTACTAATAGACTGTAATCTTAACACTATTTTCTTTGATCCTGCCGGAGGAGGAGACCCCATCTTGTACCAACACTTATTTTGATTTTTCGGTCACCCTGAGGTTTATATTCTTATTCTGCCTGGGTTTGGAATAATTTCTCATATTGTGGCATACTACTCTGGTAAAAAAGAACCATTTGGGTATATAGATATAGTTTGAGCTATAATGTCAATTGGATTTTTACGCTTTATTGTGTGAGCTCACCACATATTTACGGTAGGCATAGACGTAGACACACGGGCCTACTTTACCTCTGCCACTATAATTATTGCAATTCCCACTGGCGTTTAAAGTCTTTAGCTGACTTGCTACACTTCACTGAGGTAATATCAAATGATCCCCTGCAATACTTTGAGCCTTAGGTTTTATTTTTCTCTTTACAGTGGGGGGCTTAACTGGTATTGTATTAGCAAACTCATCACTAGATATCGTACTACACGACACATACTATGTTGTAGCCCACTTTCACTACGTTTTGTCAATAGGAGCTGTGTTCGCCATTACAGGGGGGTTTATTCACTGGTTCCTCCTATTTTCAGGCCATACACTAGACCAAGCTTGCGCCAAAACCCACTTCACCATTACATTCATAGGCTAAATTTAAACTTCTTTCCACAGCACTTTCTTGGCTTGTCCGGAGTACCTTGACGCTATTCTGATTACCCTGATGCCTATACCACATGAAATATTATATCATCTATGGGCTCCTTCATTTTCCTAGTAGCGGTAATATTAATAATCAACATACCTGAGAAGCCTTTGCCTCAAAACGCAAAGTTCTATTAATCGAACAACTCTCTACTAACCTAGAGTGATTGTATGGCTGCCCTCCACCCTACCACACATTTGAAGAACCAACCTATATCAAAACTAGATAAAAAGGAAGGAATCGAACCTCCTAAAACTGGTTTCAAGCCAATCCTATAGCCCCTATAACTTTTTCAATAAGGTATTAGAAAAATTATTTCATAGCTTTGTCAAAGCTAAATTATAGATTAAACTCTATTTATCTTATATGGCTCACCCAGTCCAACTAGGTTTACAAGATGCCACATCCCTTATTAGAGAGGAGCTAATCACCTTTCATGACCACGCTTTTATAATCGTATCCTTAATTAGCTTTCTAGTCTTATATGTTCTATTCTCAACACTCACAACAAAACTAACCAACACTAACATTACAAATGCCCAAGAAATGGAAACTATTTGAACTATCTTACCCGCGATCATTTTAGTCTTAATCGCCCTCCCATCCCTGCGCATCCTCTACTTAACAGACGAAATTAACAACCCCTCCTTTACTATTAAGTCAACTGGACATCAATGATACTGAACCTACGAGTATACAGATTACGGAGGATTAATCTTTAACTCTTATATACTCCCCCCATTATTCTTAAATCCAGGAGACCTTCAACTTCTAGAAGTTGACAACCGAGTGGTTCTTCCAATTGAAGCTCCCGTCCGTATGATAATTACATCTCAAGACGTATTACACTCATGAACTATTCCCACCCTGGGTTTAAAAACAGACGCAGTACCCGGACGCTTAAATCAAACAACATTTACTGCAATACGACCAGGCGTTTACTATGGACAATGCTCAGAAATTTGCGGCACCAACCACAGCTTTATGCCTATTGTCGCAGAATTAATTCCACTAAAAATTTTTGAAATAGGACCCGTGTTTACCCTATAGATTTATCACCTCCTACCTTACACTTCCACCCCCCCCATAACTCCTTAAAATACTCTTACAGACCCACTATACAGCTATTCCAACATTAACCTTTTAAGTTAAAGATTGAGAGAAACAATTCCTCTCTGCAGTGAAATGCCTCAACTAGATACATCTACATGGTTCATAATCATCACAACCATACTCCCCACACTATATCTTATCACACAAAACTATTGAACACAAATTACTATCTACCCCATCACAAAAAAACCCTAATACAAAAACCCACAATAACCCCTGACAATTAAAATGAATGAAAATTTATTTACCCCATTCACAACTCCAACAATCCTAGATCAACCTGCTGCAGTACCCATCATTCTATTTCCTATATTATTACTTCCAGCTTCCAAATGCCTCATTAACAACCGACTTATTACTATTCAACAAAATCTAATTCAACTCATCCTAAAACAAATAATAATAACTCACAGTAAAAAAGGACAAACTTGGTGTCTAATACTAATATCTCTAATTATTTTTATTACCATAACCAACCTCCTCGGACTTCTACCCCACTCATTTACACCTACCACCCAACTATCTATGAACCTAGCTATAGCAGTCCCCCTGTGAGCAGGTGCAGTAATTACAGGTCTCCGCTCTAAAACTAAAAGCTCTTTAGCTCACTTTCTGCCACAGGGTACACCCACACCTCTTATTCCCATATTAGTAGTCATTGAGACTATCAGCTTATTTACTCAACCAGTAGCCCTAGCTGTACGCCTAACCGCTAATATCACAGCAGGCCATTTACTAATGCATCTGATTGGAAACGCCGCACTAGCATTATCAGCCATTAACTTCTCTGCTACCTCACTAACCTTCATACTCCTGGTATTATTAACAATTCTAGAGATCGTAGTTGCTATTATCCAAGCCTATGTTTTTACACTCTTAGTCAGTCTTTATCTACATGACAACATTTAATGACTCACCAATCTCATGCTTACCACATAGTCAAACCCAGTCCCTGACCACTAACAGGAGCCCTCTCAGCTCTCCTAATAACATCTGGCTTAATTATATGATTCCACTTTTATTCCACCACTCTATTAACACTAGGACTATTAACCAACATACTAACTATACATCAGTGGTGGCATGATATTGTCCAAGAAAGTACCTATCAAGGCCACCATACAACACTGGTCCAAAAAAGTCTTCGTTATGGAATAGTCTTGTTTATCTTCTCAGAAATTTTCTTCTTCGCCGGCTTCTTCTGAGCATTCTACCACTCAAGCCTTGCTCCCACCCCACACCTAGGAGGATACTGACCACCAACAGGCATTACCCCTCTAAACCCTCTAGAAGTACCCCTCTTAAATACCTCTGTACTACTTGCATCAGGAGTTACAATCACCTGAGCCCATCACAGCTTAATAGAAAGGAATTGAAAACAAACAATCCAAGCCCTACTCATTACAATTTTACTAGGCATCTACTTCACCTTATTACAAATCTCAGAATATTTTGAAACACCCTTTACTATTTCCGACGGCATCTACGGCTCAACATTCTTTATTGCTACTGGCTTCCACGGACTTCATGTCATCATTGGATCTACATTCCTGACTATCTGCCTTATTCATCAACTATTGTATCACTTCACATCAAACCACCATTTTGGCTTTGAAGCCACTGCTTGGTATTGACACTTCGTAGATGTTGTCTGACTGTTTCTCTATATTTCTATCTATTGATGAAGGTCCTATTCTTTTAATACAACTAGTACAGTTGACTTCCAATCAATTAGTTTCGATAGCATTTGAGAAAGAATAATTAACCTGGTATTAACTTTAACAATTAACACTCTTTTAACCTTGCTACTAATAATCATCATGTTCTGACTGCCTCAACTCAATTCTTATACAGAAAAAACAAATCCTCACGAATGTGGTTTTGACCCACTAGACTCTGCTCGTATTCCTTTCTCCATAAAATTTTTCCTAGTTGCCATCACCTTTCTATTATTTGATTTGGAAATTACCTTACTACTACCCCTACCATGAGCCCTCCAAACAACAAACCTCCCCATAATAACTAAATCATCCATCATATTAATTATTATTCTAGTTATTAGTCTGGCCTACGAATGAACTCAAAAAGGACTAGATTGAACTGAATTGGTAAGTAGTTTAAACAAAACAAATGATTTCGACTCATTTGATTATGATAACCATACTAACCAAATGCCCCTTATCTATATAAATATTGCGCTAGCATTTACCATTTCACTCCCAGGTATATTAATCTATCGTTCACACCTAATATCCTCCCTACTGTGCCTAGAAGGAATAATACTGTCACTCTTTATTATAAGTACCCTCATAGCTTCAAACGTGCATTTCTCCCTAGCTAATATTATACCTATCGCCCTATTGGTATTCGCTGCTTGTGAGGCAGCAGTAGGCCTTGCCTTATTAATCTCGATCTCTAACCCATATGGCCTAGATTATGTCCACAACCCAAGCTTACTTCAATGTTAAAAAAATTATCCCCACAATTATACTACTGCCAACAACATGATTTTCCAAAAACAACATAATCTGAACCAATCTGACCACACACAGTCTAATTATCAGCCTTATCCCCCTACTATTCTTCAACCAAACTAACAACAACCTCCTTAGCTATTCAACCTATTTATCTTCCAACCCACTAACAATGCCACTCCTAATGCTAACTGCCTGACTCTTACCTCTCATAATCATAGGAAGTCAATACCATTTACACAATGAATCCTCCCCACAAAAAAAAACTCTATCTTTCCATAATAATCCTCATACAAATTTCCCTAATTATAACATTCATAGCCACAGAATTAATTATATTCTATATTTTATTTGAAACTACCCTCATCCCCACCCTAGTCATCATCACCCGATGAAGCAACCAAGCAGAACGCCTCAAGGCAAGCACATATTTCCTATTCTATACACTAGCCAGCTCTCTTCCCCTACTTATCGTGTTAATCCACACCTATAATAACCTAGGCTCACTAAACATTACATTACTAACACTTACGGCTCAAAAACTAACAACTACCTGATCCCATAACCTTACTTGACTAGCATGCATGACAGCCTTCATAGTAAAAATACCCGCCTACACTTATGGTTCCCTAAAGCCCATGTTGAAGCCCCCATTGCCGGAGCAATAGTCCTTGCCGCAGTACTCTTAAAGCTAGGCGGCTATGGTATAATACGACTTACCTCAATCCTCAACCCCTTAACAGAATACATAGCCTACCCATTTCTTATACTATCTCTATGAGGTATAATCATAACAAGCTCAACCTGTCTTCGACAAACGGACCTAAAATCACTTATCACATACTCCTCCGTAAGCCACATAGCTCTGGTAATCATAGCTTCCCTCATTCAAACCCCCTAAAGCTTCACCGGCGCAATTATCCTTATAATCACCCACGGACTTACTTCATCTACACTATTCTGCTTAGCAAACTCAAATTATGAACGAACCCATAGCCTCATTATAATACTTTCTCAAGGACTTCAAACCCTACTCCCATTAATGGCCTTCTGATGGTTTATAGCAAACCTCACTAATCTCGCCTTACCCCCTATTATCAACCTAACAGGAGAACTCCTTGTAATAATAACTTCATTTTCTTGATCACATGTTACCATCATACTTACAGGACTCAATATACTAATTACAGCCCTTTATTCCCTCCACATATTTACCACAACACAACGAGGAATACTTACATATCATATCATCAACATAAAGCCTTCCTTTACACGAGAAAATATTATAATATTTATGTACCTTCCCCCTATTATCCTCCTATCCCTCAACCCCAGTATTATTCTAGGTTTCACCCCTTGTAAATATAGTTTAACTAAAACATTAGATTGTGAATCTAATTATAGAAGCCCACTACTTCTTATTTACCGAGAAAGCTTGCAAGGACTGCTAATCCATGCTTCCGTATTTAACAAAACAGCTTTCTTAACTTTTAAAGGATAGCAGTTATCCATTGGTCTTAGGAACCAAAAACATTGGTGCAACTCCAAATAAAAGTAATAACCATGCGCACCTCCATTACCATAATAACCCTAACCTCCCTAATCCTCCCAATTATTATTGTCCTTATTAACCCCAACAAAAAACACTTATACCCTAACTATGTAAAAACAGCTATAATATTTACTTTTACTATTAGCCTCCTTCCCACAGCCCTATACATTCTCCTGGACCAAGAAACAATCATTTCAAACTGACATTGGATAACTATCCAAACACTAGAACTAACACTAAGCTTCAAATTAGATTACTTCTCTATAATATTTATCCCAATTGCACTATTTATTACTTGATGCATTATAGAATTCTCACTATGATATATAAGCTCAGACCTAAGTATTAATCAATTCTTTAAATATCTCCTTATCTTCCTTACCACTATACTAATTCTAGTTAGTGCCAACAACCTCTTCCAACTTTTCATTGGATGAGAAGGCATAGGAGTTACATCCTTTCTACTAATTAGCTGATGACACGCTCGAACAGACGCCAACACAGCAGCTATCCAAGCAATTTTATATAACCGCATTGGCGACATTGGCTTTATCCTGGCCATAACGTGATTTCTCCTATATTATAACTCATGGGACTTCCAACAAGTATTTATCCTAGGCTCCAATTCAAGTCTCCTCCCACTGATAGGCCTTCTCTTAGTAGCAACAGGAAAATCAGCTCAACTTGGCCTCCACCCTTGACTACCTTCCACCATAGAAGGCCCAACTCCAGCCAGTCTCAGCTTTACTGCATTCCAGCACCATAGTCGTTGCTGGGGTGTTCTTACTTATCCGCTTCCACCCCCTAATAGAAAACAATACGTTAATTCAAAGCCTTACACTATGCCTAGGGGCCATTACTACTATCAGCAGTATGCACCCTAACACAAAATGACATTAACAAAATCATAGCCTTCTCCACCTCAAGCCAACTAGGCCTAATACTAGTCACCATCGGCATCAACCAACCATACTTAGCATTCCTACACATCTGCACTCATGCTTTCTTCAAAGCTATACTATTCATTTGCTCCGGATCTATTATTCACAACCTAAACAACGAACAAGACATCCAAAAAATAGGAGGGTTATTTAAAACAATACCCCTCACTTCAACTTCCCTAACCATTGGTACCCTGGCACTCACAGGCATGCCCTTTCTCACAGGCTTCTACTCCAAAGATCTTATCATCGAAACCGCAAACACGTCATATACCAACGCCTGAGCCCTGTCTATCACTCTCATTGCCACTTCCCTAACAAGCGCCTATAGTACTCGAACTATTCTCCTCACCCTAACAGGACAACCTAGGTTCCCAACCTCAATTAACATTAACGAAAATAACCCAACCCTATTAAACTCAATCAAACGCCTCACAATTGGCAGTGTACTCACAGGATTCCTCATGACCAGCAACATCTCCCCCACTGCACTCCCCCAATCAACAATACCTCACTACCTAAAACTCTTAGCCCTGTACGTCAATGCTCTGGGCTTCCTAGTAGCTTTAGATCTCATCCTTATAACCAATAATCTCAAAATATACACCCCATCACACATATTCAAATTCTCCAACATACTAGGATATTTTCCCACTACAATCCATCGAATAGTCCCCTACCAAGACCTACTCATAAGCCAAAATCTAGCTTCCCTTTTACTAGACTCAATCTGACTAGAAAAGTCTATACCTAAAACGATTTCACATATCCACATTATCACTTCCATCACCACAACCACCCAAAAAGGTATAATTAAATTCTACTTTCCCTCCTTCCTTATCCCTCTCATACTAATTCCACTCCTAATAACATAACCTATTTCCTTGAGTAGTCTCAATCACAATGTACACACCAACAAATAATGTCCAACCAGTAACCACCACTAATCAACGCCCATAATCATACAAAGCACACGCACCAATAGAATCCTCTCGAATCAGCCCCGGTCCCTCTCCCTCAAAAATTACCCAACTCCCTATATTATTAAAGTTAACTACCACCACTAATTCATCATAACCTAAAACTCATAAAACCAATCCCACCTCCATCACTAACCCCACCAGAAGACCCCCCAAAATCTCAAATCCTGAACCCCATGCTTCAGGGTACAATTCAATAGCCATCGCAGTAGTATAACCAAAAACAACCATCATACCTCCCAAATAAATTAAAAACATCATTAAACCCATATAAGTACCCCCATAATTTAAAATAATTACGCAACCAATCATACCACTAACAATCAATGCTAAGCCCCCATAAATAGGAGAGGGCTTAGAAGAAAACCCCACAAACCCCATAACCAATAGTACACTTAATAAAAATAAAATGTATGTCATCGTTTCCACATGGACTCTAACCATGATCAATGATATGAAAAACCATCGTTGTACTTCAACTACAAAAACATTAATGACTCCAACACGCAAATCTAATCCAGTCATAAAAATAATCAATCACTCCCTCATTGACTTACTCACCCCATCCAACATTTCTATATGATGGAATTTCGGCTCACTCCTTGCGACCTGTTTAATCCTACAAATTATCACAGGCCTATTCCTAGCAATACACTACTCACCAGACACCTCCTCTGCCTTCTCCTCAACTGCGCATATTACCCAAGATGTAAACTACGGCTGAACTATTCGTTATCTCCATGCTTACGGTGCCTCTGTATTCTTTATCTGCTTCTTTCTACATATAGGCTGAGGCCTATATTACGGCTCATTCCTTCTTCTAGAAACCTGAAACATCGGCGTTGCACTTCTACTTATAACTATAGCAACAGCTTTCGTAGGGTACATACTCCCATGGGGCCAAATATCATTTTGAGGTGCCACAGTAATTACAAATTTATTATCAGCAATTCCATACATCGGAACTAACCTTGTTCAATGAGTCTGAGGAGGGTACTCCATTGATAATCCTACTCTCACACGATTCTTCACCCTTCACTTCATCCTACCTTTTATTATCACGACCCTCAGAACTCTACATCTACTATTTCTACACGAAACAGGATCAAATAATCCCTGTGGAATCTCCTCCGACTCGGACAAAGTCACCTTTCACCCCTACTACACAATCAAAGATATCTTAGGCCTAGCCCTTCTCTTTCTTATTTTAATAATACTAGTGTTATTCTCACCTGACATTTTAAATGACCCAGATAACTACACCCCAGCCAACCCACTAAGCACTCCCCCACACATCAAACCAGAGTGATACTTCCTATTCGCATATGCAATCCTATGGTCCGTCCCTAACAAACGAGGGGGAGTATTAGCACTCCTCCTATCAATCCTCATCCTAGCAATCATACCTATACTCCACAAATCTAAACAACAAAGCATAGCGTTCCGCCCACTTAGCCAATTCCTATTATGGCTCCTAATCACAATTCTACTAACCCTTACTTGAATCAGAGGTCAACCAGTAAATCAACCCTTTATTATTATTGGACAAATAGCATCCATGATATAGTTCACCACAATTCTAATCTTGATACCACTTGCCTCCCTAACAGAAAACAACCTACTCAAATGAACCTGCCTTTGTAATATAAATTAATACACCAGTCTTGTAAACCAGAAATGGAAACTTCTCCCTAGGGCAATTCAGAAAGAAAGCACCTAACTTCACCGCCAACACCCAAAACTGGCATTCTAATTTGAACTACTTTCTGTATTCTATGGTGTGCAAACTTTAAAGTGCAACTTAAGTACTACTTTATTTTAACATGCTCCTATGTAATTCGTGCATTACTGCTAGCCAACATGAATATTATATAGTACTATATATGCTTGACTGTACATAGCACATATTTTTACATACCTACTAACCATGCTTAATAACGTGCTTACAAGCAAGAACTCTAATGAATTAATCAACTATAACACATAACTTCAAGACTCAAAGATCAACTACAACCCCCAGAATATCAACTGACCTAGCACTTCATTTATCGTACATAGTACATTACATCCTTTACTGGACATAGCATATTTAAGTCAAATAATTTCCTGTCACCACGGATACCCTCCTCAGTTAAGTGTCCCTTGTTCACCATCCTCCGTGAAATCAATATCCCGCACAAGAGTGCTACTCTCCTCGCTCTGGGCCCATAACTCCTGGAGGTAGCTACAGTGAACTGTATCCGACATCTGGTTCTTACCTCATGGCCATAGAACTAAGATCACCCACACATTCCCCTTAAATAAGACATCTCGATGGATCACGGGTCTATCACCCTATTAACCAGTCACAGGAGCTCTCCATGCATTTGGTATCTTTTATCTCTGGTATGCACCCGACCCCATCGCAGAAAGCTGGTCCCGCCTCTTTCTTGGTTGCAGGACGACCAAATGTAGCAACTTATCCTTTACCTCAGAAGGAATATCTCCACAGGCCCCACACCAGTGGACCCCTAGAAATTTAACTGAGGTAGAAGTTCCCTGAATTTTAGTCAGATTTATTTCCCATCCTCTGGTATGAGAATGTCTCACCAATACATCCTGTGTGTTTGCTATTTCTCGCTCACTGGATCCAATCAGCATAATGTTATCATTGTAATGGACCAGTGTGATATTTTGCAGAAGCAAAAAAAATCTCCAAATAAGATGATGACACAAAGCTGGAGAGTCGATACACCCCTGAGGTAGGACAGTAGAGGTATATTGCTGGCCTTGCCAGCTGAAGGCAAATGGCTTCTGGTGGGCCTTATGGACAGGAATGGAGAAAAAGGTATTTGCCAAGTCAATGGCTGCACACCAGGTAGCAGGAGATGTGCTAATTTGCTCAAGCAATGAAACCACATCTGGTCCAGCAGCTGCAATTGGAGTCACCACTTGGTTAAGCTTACAATAATTCAGTGTCATTCTCCAAGAAGCATCTGTCGTCTGCACAGGCCAAATGGGAGAGTTGAACAGGGATATGATGGGAATCATCACCCCTGTGTCTTTCAAGTCCTTGCTGGTGGCACTAATCTTCACAATCCCTACAGCGATACAATATTGTTTGATTTACTATTTTTCTAGGTAGAGACAGCTTGAATGGCTTCCAATTGGCCTTTCCCACCATGAAAGCTCTCACCCTACCAGTCAGGGAGCCAATGTGGGTGTTCTGCCAGCTGCTAAGTGTGTAAGCTGTGAGGATGTAGAGGCATAAGAATGGCACAATGGACTTTGGGGACTTTGGAGAAAGGGTAGGAGAAAACTGAGGGATAAAAGACTACACATCGGATACAGTGTACAATGCTTGGGTGATGGGTACACCCAAATCTCAGAAATCACTACTAAAGAACTTATTTATGTAATCAAATACCACCTGTTTCCCCAACATTTATCAAAATAAAAAATATTTTAAAGAAAGATGTAAGTAGAAATCAACACAAGTTAGAGTAACAATATAATTTGGCTTCTATTTCTTACTACCTTTAGTCTAATTGTTTCTAAGGCAGATACACAAGAGCAATTCATGTTTGCTGCCTGAAAGTTATTTTCAGGACCTAATATGTGTTCTAAGGTACCTACAGGGCTGTTTGACCTTATAGGTTCAAGTCCTTAAGTTAACAACATTCTGGACATAAACAAAGACAACTCAAGTGCGAAAAAACAGAGGCTATCTATTCCGAGTTTGCTATATTATGGCAGTCAGCCACATCACTTGAATTTGATGTAAATTCAAAGTCAGGCCAGGGAGTGGGGAAGCCTTATAATAAAATACAGGAAGTCTTCAGGAATGCAGTTTGGAGATAGTTAACATTGGGCAAGCTGAAGGCAGGTGCAGTGGAAGTGGGCACCTTTTGTGACTGGTTAGAGGAGCATATTTGGCTTTCTCTGGCTCTGAGTTGGAAAAGGAAGCAAACATTAGGAAAGCTGGTAGTTATTGACCAAGTCCTGACTATTTTGGACTAGTTGATTTAAAACTTGTAGGTCAAAATTCTATTGTCAAATAGGCTGGCCACTGTCTTTTTGTATATTCATCCTCTCAACATTTAATATACTAGATCAATAAATGTGTATTTCAATGTGCACCATGTATTATCTGAGTCTCTGTGACACACTATTATCAATTTCTGAAAGAGGAAGGAAAATACTGAAATGTCAGTTCAATAAATAATCCTGAAAAGGAATTATACAGCAATTATTTTGACAGCAAGTGTTGAATGCCTCCTAGGGGGGAAATTTTAAAATTTTAATGCGGAAAAGAGGCAAAAAAGGTTGGGAGTTCATGATTCTTCAATTCAAAAATGTGCTTCAACACTGAGACATAGAAGAGTCTGATTTTGGGGCTGGAGACTGAGGACAGTTCAAAAGCCTAAATCGATCAATGTCAATAGAATAAAGGAATGTCAGGTAAGGGGCCATATATCCCTTTAAACGTGTTGCTGATTATGCACACCAGGGGTTAAAAGCTTCCATCTGGGTTTCTGAAATGTACTTTGTGAGATCAGGTAAGAGCGTAAAGCCAGTGTTGCGAAAGATTCTCTACTAAATTTCTCTCAGTCTCCTATGCCAGGATAAGCAGAAATCTGATGTAAAACTTTCCTTCCACAAAGAAAAATGGTTTTTTATTGTAGTTTTGCTTTTGTAAGTGAAATCTACTCTCATCCCTACACACACAACCCAACACACACACACATATCCCCCATTAACAGATACAACAAAAGTAGGGATTCTGTCTGTGTGGTTCCTGAGTTCTTTCCTGACTGTTTTGAGTTCTGCTGGGCACAGTGACTATTTCTGAGTTTGCTTCCAAAAAGCCATTATTACCTCATGCTCTCCTGAATGGAAACTACTGTTCCTAATTACTACAACATGTGAGGCCACAAAGAAACTAGTCTATAAGCAAATGTTTCACAAAATGATAAGCTTAAAAAAAGAGGTGCTTGATACTTGTATGAGAATACAGTGGTGGTGTTAGAAAGCAGCTACTTGTTGTTTTCATTTTTTTTTTTTTCTTTTTGGAAACCTTTTCATTTGTAATACACAGGCACTTCTCCAAAATCTTCATAGTAGAGGGGAGAGAGTGAATGAATAATGGAGTATAGTATAAAATCCAAAAGTCATTTGTGGTTAGCTTTAGAACTGGGTTATGTAATTTTCATAGCTTAGCTAACTTTCTGGTATTTTGCTTATCCTGATACACAAATTGGTTTAAATTTCTTGGTCATATACCAAAGACAATAGCGAGGAAAGAAACAGAAGATGTCTTCTGGGTACCAGGGAGAATCCTAAAAGAGATAAAAATGGACATCAACCTCTTTGTATCTTTCTTCTTTTACTCACAACATGAATTTTCCCTCTGTTGTATCCAAATTGTCCTTCACACACATCTTAGTTCTCCCAACCTTGCCCCATGCCTTTGCTATGCTCTTCTTCTTTCCAGGTTCAACTCAAAATCCATCTCTTCTGTGAAATACTCTCTTACAGTCACAGCCTCTTCTGAGCTTCTCTGTCATCTCAGTTGTAAAATGGAGATTTTTTAAAAAGGACATGCCTCTAATCTTTTTTATGAGTTTTTAAATTATTTAACTACAGGGATAGTTTTCATGTTCAGGATTGTATTTTCAGTGCCTTACATATTACTCCAAAAATATTTTTTAAATTTGTTGTTTGATATTCCCTTCTTGGAAAAACATTTGATAGCATTTAAATATTTGCTGCTAATAATGATATAGGCATGAAAAGGGGAAGTCTCAAACCTTTATTAAACATCAAGTTGTGTGAAGTGCTTTGCTGGGCCCTAAACTAATGGATTTTCACATAAATTATAGAAACTTTTAACTTTATCTGATTCTCTTTTTTATCCATGGAGCTCTTTCATAATTTCTTAAAATTTTTTTTAACATGCGGCTTACTGTTCTGTTCTCCAATACAAACAGAATGAATTTGGAGAGCCAGGTAAACCTAAGTGCAAATCTTGACTATGTCCCTTGTTAATGCAGCAATAAGTCTTTGAGATTTATTGTCTCCTTCATAAAAAGATAACTAATAAATTCTGTCCCAGAGGGGGGTTATTAATATAAAACACCTAAAAGGGAGAGTAAAAATTAAATACAATTATTAAATGGTACTAAAAAATGTCTGCTGATGTTACTATTGATATTATTTGCACAGAGCCTTTAAAATAGTCTCCAAATTATCTCCCTGAAATCTCCTCACTCAACCTTCTTACTGAAAAGTTATTTAGACTGAACAATAAAATTATTAAATCCCTACTTCCAGTCCTAGATCAGGAACACCTTTGAAGGTAACGTGGATCTGAAATAGTCCATGTTAAATAACATGGATCTGAAACCCAGTCCTACCCATAGGACTGTGAGTGTAAGGCATAAAGCTGTGTATCGCTCCCAGATGGATACAATTTCTTCCAATGCAATATGGATCTTGTGATTAAGGTACAATTGTATTTGGTTCATTTATGCTTTTTAGCAATTTTAATATTGTCTACATTAAAGTTGTCTTGAAAGTACAAAGAGACGAGAAAATCCTGCATTAAGCAATCTATAAAGTTTTTCTGAAGGAAATGCATACTTTCATGTTCTTGTCTTTGTGATAAGAAATGCAAAGATGCATAAAATCTGGATTCTACTCTTAAAGAACTCTTCCTTTATTCTGACATTGCTTGAAGAGTGGCATAAAATAGTTTGCAGAGGGAATCTTTATAGTGATAATATTGTTATAGCTTTGGAGGACATTTGAGATATTAAAAAGAAGTGTTTGGAAGAGGTAATTAGAGAAGATAAATTGCCATATGCAATAGGATGAGAAAAGAGAAGTTACTTGCCCTCAAGTCGGTTTTACAAAACCAAGTTTGGAATTGCATTTCAACAACAACAAAAAGTAAAATGCTCTAGATATACATTGAGTGTTATGGAAAGCTCACTAAGATATAATATGCCACGCAAAATGAATTATTTTACAATGATGGACAGAATCAATGATATAATCCTACTGATCCTACCTGTATATAAAAATTGATATAAATATAAATACATATGTGTGTATTGTTTTCTTAGAAGGAAATACATATTATCCTTAATGTAGAAAGAGGACTATTGTTCAGATTGGGTGAGGTATTATCATTGTTGGGAGATAACAGATGTCTTCTTTATACAAAGCCATCAGTAATTTGAGAAACAAAATAATAATGAAGGAAAAAAAATCCCACTTTCACATAGATAAAGGTCCATATGGGGGAAGTTGTTGAATATGAGGCTCAAATATGTCTGCTAAATGAATCTCAGAGCCAGCTTACTCAGGCAAATCCCATTTTCATTCCAACCCCTTTCCACCTGCAGGAGTAACCACCCTGAGAACCAATGAACAGTCTGTTCCTTGAAGATGGAAAGACCCAAAGAGGAAAGAGGAGGGTAGAATTAAGCCAAACATGCCATTCATTCCAGACATATTTATCAATACAGTTCACTTTGTCTTTTCAAGAGCAGAATGAGTCAAGTAGAAAATAGAATCAGTGTTGCCCCTAGAGGAAAATCTCTCCTCGTGTAGCCAAGTGTGAGGAAAAGATCCCCTCTGTCTTTTGATAGCTGTCTGTAACATTTTAATTTTTTAGCAAGTGCAGATTTTACTTTTATTATAAAGTAGTGGAATATTATTTAAAGTCTATTCTTATTCTGAAATTTTAAAACCTTGAATAAAAATTAGAACTGTCTGGAAATGAAAGAGACTGCCTTATAATTCCTTCTTTCATGTAACTACTATAGGCCACAAATGACTTCAGTTATTGAAGATGCAGTGGCTCCCTGGCCACTCTGAGAATAAAAGGAGAGAAGCAACAATTGTGTTTCCCATCATTAGAGCTGTTGTAGAACTAGAGGTCTAATGACCTGTAAATGGAAGATTTGGGTAGAGTAAGATATTCAACCTGAAAATCATCTACAATCTGAGGCCTGGATGAAAGGGAAGCCCATAATGGTACATATAGCCTGGGCTGGGAGGCAGAAGGTGATGGGATACAGACTAAGTGTGCTGAAGAAATAAAGGCAGTGTACCCACTGCAGCAGTTATTCCTACTAGGAGTATAGTTGCTGAATCATAATGGTAGAAATATATGCCTCTATGGTAATGAAACATGTTTAGAAAGCTGATTTATATTTATATCTCTTGGGAGAAAGAACATAATTATATGAATAACCATGATACAACAATGTTTTTAATAACTGCATTTAAGTTGTATTGCAAACACTTGTTTACATATTGGTCTTCCCTAATAAACTGAGATCTCTTTGAGGGAGGATCTGTGTTATCTTTCCCTTTATACTCCCAGCGCTGGCAAGGGTTTGGCAGGCAGGAGGTGGTCAATGTTTATTGAATAAATGGTCCAGTGATTAACCAGACTGAAATAAGGAGTTCCATTCAGAAAAAAGGAGAATATGTGGGATAGTGTGAAAGAGCAAGGCTTAAATTAGTTGGGATAATTTGATCTAGCTCCTGGAAAAATGATGACTTTTCTGACAGAGATCCATATGAAAATGAAATGCAATCAAAACATTTGTAAGTATTGGACCTGATCTCTTTTTGCTGTAGTTCACTATTAATAATGCTGAAATGACAGCAAGGGAGATGGCAAACACAATGAAAAGGACAGAAAATATCAGTGACAAATATGCCCTCAGCCTCCCTACAGAGAATGTGAGAAAAATATGTTTAAGCAGTTCTATGGCATGAGAAAATAACATGAGGTTATAAATCTTAATAGTTTGGGTGCAATTGTAGGAGAAAAAGTAAATCAAAACACATATTTTGTGTAAATAAAAATGGTATTTTTCTTAATTTTGCAAAAAAGTGTAAGTGGTAACAAAGTATAAATAATGAATATATGAGCATTGCAGTCATAAATCTGATCTAGAAAACGACTCCTAAAGGGTTAAATTTGGGATTTTTGAGTACTAGAAAAAGTAAAGCTTGCATAATACAGAGGAAATATCTGATAATAGTAAAGACAGGAAAAAGAAAGACAGAACAAGAAATAATAAGTTGAGGGTACCTTATGGAATAATGAAGATCATGAGTCCCAGATGTGTGCTATGTTGTTTCCATGGGCCTAGAATAAGGGATTTTTGCATTGACTTAGAAATTATAACAATTTTTCCTGGCTTTGCTCCTGAAAAGGAAATAGAGGAAATTAGACTAACAGAAAACATTTCAGTATTTGTCTATTCATTTACTTAGTTTTAAGAAAAATCTAGGGTACAATGAAAAAAAAATCCAAATACCAAAGGAAGTTTTAGCACCCTGAGTCAATATTCATGTGGTCAATTTATATGAAATACTCTGATTTTTGCTTTTTGACCTCTAGAATTTCAGTAATTTTTTATGTTTCTTTTATTTCAGCAGCCAAACGCTGTGGATGTTATCATTAAGTGTCACTTCCTAAAATCTTAAACTATAATTCAGATTCTGGCCACCTGTTTCTCTTCCCCTGGAAATCTTCCTTCTTCATTCTGTCCATAGCTATTTTTCTACCTCATGAAATTCTCCAACACTTTGTAACCCCACTGTCTTCTTGTCCACCTCTTCTTCATGTCTTGACTTCCATTTCTATTCATCTAAGCTAGGCTACATGATAGGGGGCTCATCTGTGTTTGAATTTGGTAAAAATGACAATTCTGATTTAGTTTAATATTACATTCACTTCAGTTCAAGTAGATTAGAAACAACAGACTCTTCACCAGATAAGAATGTAAGGTGACTGAATGGCCACAGCTTCTGGGAACATTTTTTAATCCTCCTGAGTTACATCTGAAGTTAGGAAGCTTGCTAGAATTGAGGAACCCTCCAGGTCAGGGAACAAAGAATCCATAATTTTTTCCCTTTTATATTATTATGCTAGAGATGGGGTCACTTGGCATCCAAGTGTCTACTTAATACAATCTAAGGAAAGCTTTTTTGCTGTGGTGCTTTCCCTTACTTTGTTTTTCTGCTTGTTTTTAACCTGTGTCATATATTTCAGTATTTTGCAAATTCTAAATGCCTTATAATACTTGTCTTTTGTGCAAGCTCATTTCTTCAAACAGTGGTACCTCCACTAGCATGTTTTCTAAATCAGCTGGGCCACAGTGCTATTTGTCAATTTTTGAATAGATCCTAATCCCCTCCTCAATTCCTCAATATGGCTATTCCAAAACGTTTATAACCCTTTAAAGCTCCTCACCATATCCTCATCCATTTCACAGTTAGAAAATGACTTTGTCTTCTGGTCCTTCAGGAAAATTAACATATCGAGTTAGATTCATTCAAATTCCTAACCACATATTTAAAAAGGAATCTGTACCAGACAGAAACCTGTGCTCTCTTTTTTGTTTGTTAAAAATCATGCTGTGGGCTGGGTGCTGTGATTCACACCTAGAATCCCAGCACTTTGGGAGGCCAAGGTGGAGTGATGACTTAAGGTAAGGAGTTTGAGACCAGCCTGGCCAACATGGTGAAACCCCATCTCTACTAAAAATATAAAAATTAGCCAGGCATGGTGCCATGCACCTGTAATGTATGGGGAGGATGAGGCACGATAACCAGCTACTGGGGAGGATGAGGCACGATAATCCCTTGAGCCCAAAAGGTTGAGGTTGCAGTGAGCCATGATCACACCACTGCACTCCAACCTGGATGACAGAGCAAGATCCTGTCTCAAAAAGAAAAAAAAAAAAAAAAAAAAAAAAAACCACTACACTGTGGGATCCAACATTTTCCTTGCTTTGGATTCTTTCTCCATCCACTATTCCCTTACCTTTATTTTTAGGCTCTCTCTCCAGTGGTCACCTCCCTACAGTCAACAACATGTTCAAGCCCCTCTCGGATTAGGATTATATCTTTCTCTTTCATAGTCAGACTTAAAAGAACAGTTTCCATGAGCTATCTCCACTTCTGTGATATGCCCATTTACCCATAAAATCCATTCAATTAGGCTTTTATATCATGACTCTACGGTAGTTCTTCTGGCAAGAATCAGTACTCATTTTATTTAACCACTCTGCAGCATTAAGCACCAGTAAATACTATCTTTTCCTGGAAAATCTCAATTCACTGTTATTCCTGCTTCTACCCTTTTTTTGATTCTGCCTCAATCTCTCAGACCAATCCTTTTAGTCTTCTTGTTATATTTATTTCTACTCAACAAACTGTGGTATGCCCCATGGTTTTCTCCTTGGTCCTCTTCTCTCCAACACACAAACAAATGTGCCATCATTCACTCTTTGTGAGGGGACCTCACATTTTGGATTTAGTGTTCTGTGGTCAGTATCTTTATATTCTTAATAAATTTGTCATCCAGAAGTGTGGCTCATGCCCGTAATTCCAGTACTTTGGGAGGCCAAGGTGGGAGGATTGATCGAACACAGAAGTTTGAGATTATCCTGGGCAATATTGTGAGACCCTGTCCTTATAAAAAAAAATACAAAAATAATTAGTCACACATGGTGGTGCACTCTTATAGTCCCAGTTACTCAGAAGCTGAGACAGGAGGATCACTTGGGACTGGGAGGTCAAGGCTGAAGGCTGCAGTGGGCTATGACCATGCCACTACACTCCAGCCTGGTCAGACAGTGAGACCTTGTCTCAAAAGTAAAATAAAATAAATTTGTTTTTAAATTTTTTGTTTTGTAAATGAAGTTTGACAGGACAATGAAGCATACACTTGCATCCCTGGCCCACATTTAATCCCACCTCCTGCCACCACCCCACCTCCCTAGGAGAAGTTCTCAGCTGTCCACTCCCATGTCCTACCTAGGAACCACTACTGCCCTCCACTTGCAGTGTGGGCTTGGCCTCGGCATAAGGAGAGTTGAAGCTGGACACATTGTGCCCCTCATGCCCCAGGCACCTGTGAGGATCTACACTTGCCCTGTGAGTATCTTTGTGCCTGAAGGAGTGTGACATTAAATAGTAAATAAAAATACCACAAAATGTTGCCAATGTCTGCTTTTATAAAGTTTTTGAGGTCTAAATTTCTTGTACATATATTATTGTCTGCCTCTTTCCCTTTTAGCTCAATTTATACAAATACAATTCTCTTAAAAACATGTAGATTTTCTATAAATCATACTGACATTTATTAAACAAAAGCTAACCCCAAAATCTGTTTTGTTAGTCTTTTACTTTGACCTTTTGCTGAAAATTCTGAGGGCCAATACTATTAGACTTTTAAGAAGACTTATTGACGGAACAGTTTTCTGAGATACTGCCTTTTTTTAAGGTCTTCCCATGAATTATAGAGTCCTACCCTTTATTTCTAGATTTATCCGTAGACCAAATATTCCCTGTCATGCCCTTGATTTGATCTTGAAGCCATTTCCTACGTGTAATATTGTTTGCCATCTGGAGAATCTTCAAAATTATCAAATTCTGGTTCCTTGTTAACAAGCCACACTTTACCTTGTCTCTCTTCTTTTAAAATTTGCTGTATAGAGCAAGAAGAAATCTGGTACATCTTCACCTCTCTGTTTGGAAATAATCCTTAGCTAAAGCACTTAGGCACATTTTCTACTTTCCACATTACCACCGGAAAAAAAAAGTCACAAAACTTTCCACCACTGCTTAGCAGGACTCCCTTTCTAACAGTATCTTTCCAGTAATATTCTCACTTTCTTTAAGCCCTCATTGGTAGGCTTCTCAAAAGCCATCAGATTTCTACTCACAATCTTTAAAATAGTGTTTAGATTTTCACCAACATTTTCCTCAAAGTCCTTCTAGCTTATACCTATTGCCTGATTCTAAAGTCATTCCAACATTGTAGGTTCTGTTATGGCAGCACCCTTTCCTAGTGTCAATATTAGTATTAATTAGCTATTACTGCATAACCACTTACCCCCAAACTTTAGCAGCTTAAAAAGTACATTTTCTCATAGTTTTTGTGGGTCAGAAATCTGGTAGTGCCTTAGTTTGGTGGCTTTGACTCCGTTTTTACAAGATTGTAATACAGATATCAATTTGAGCTGCAGTCAAGTGAAAGTTCATCCAGTGCTGGAGGATCTGTTTCCAATATAGTTTACTCATGTGACATTACGCTTAGCAAAAAAGCCTCAGTTTCTTGCTGACTAGGGCAAGAGGCCTTAGTTCCTTGACACATGGACCTCTCCACAGGGCTGCTTGAGTGTTCTCATGACATGGCAGAGGCTTTTCTCAGAGAAAATGTTCAAGAGAAGAGAAATGGAAGACACCACGTGCTTTCTATGTTCTAACTTCAGAGTCACACATTGTCACTTCTGCTGACATTCTCAGTTCATTAGAAGTGAGTCATTAAGTACAGTCTGTACTTAAGGGAAGAGAAATGTTCTGCTTTTTCAAGGGAAGAATATCAAATAATTTGTGGCCATATTTTAAAATTGCTACATATATACACTTACCTCAGTATCTATTCGTATGTCTATTTGTCTATCTATCAATCCATCTATCTATCAGTTTCAAAAACTATGAGTTTATACTAAAATCTCAAATTCCAATTTAAGAGCACAGAATTAATTCTAGCTTTTCTTTCTCTTTTGTAATTTCAATATCCAGTACTTAGAAAATTATTATATATGATTCACAATATGCTTTTTCTCAATTCTAGAATACATGTAAAAGTATTTTAAGATTGCTAACTCATGTCCCTTTGAAAAGCAAATGTACTAACTGGAGTGCAATATTTGTGTTCAGTTCTCTTTGTCTTTAGCCTTACAGTATATAGTCAAAGTAAAGTTTTCCAAATGTATTTAAGTTAGTGTTTTTCCAGGACAACTTATTGTGTGTTGATGTTATTCATTTTTAGTATAGTTAAGTTCATGTGTGTATTAATCCATTTTCATGCTACCGATAAAGGCATACTTGAGACTGGGTAATTTATTTAAAAAAAGAGAGAGGTTGAAAGGACTCACAGCTCCATGTGGCTGGGGAGGCCTCACAATCATGGTGGAAGGAAAAAGGCACATCTTACAGAGCAGCAGGCAAAGAAAGAATGAGAACCAAGTGAAAGGGATTTCTTCCTATAAAACCATCAGATCTCATTAGACTTATTAAGTACCACAAGAACAGTATGGGGAAAATCATCTCCATGATTCAATTATCTCCCACCAGGTCCCTCCACAACACATGGAAATTATGGGAGCTATAATTCAAGACAGATTTGGGTGGGGAAACAGTCGAACCATATCATTCTATCCCTGGTTCCTCCTAAATCTCATTTCCTCACATTTCAAAACCAATCATGCCTTCCCAACAGTCCTCCAAAGTCTTAACTCATTTTAGCATTAACTCAAAAGTCCACTGTCCAAAGTCTCCTCTGAGACAAGGCAAGTCCCTTCCACCTATAAGCCTGTAAAATCAAAAGCAAGTTAGTTACTTCCTAGATACAGGCATTGGATAAATACACTCATCCCAAATCAGAGACATGGGCCAAAACCAGGAGGCTAAAGGCCCCATGCAAGTCTGAAATCCAGTGGGGCAGTCAAATCTTAAAGATCCAAAATGATCTCCTCTGACTCCACATTTCACATCCAGGTGACACTTATGTAAGAGGTGGGTTCCCATGATCCTGGGCAACTCTGCCCTATGGCAGAGCTGCTGGGTACACCCTCTCTCCTGGCTGCCTTCAATGGCTGGTGCTGATGTCTGTGGCTTTTCCAGGCACATGGTGCAAGCTTTCAGTGGATCTGCCAACTCCACTAGGTGCTGTCCCAGTAGGAATGCTGTGTGTGGGCTCCAACTCTACATTTTTCTTCTGCGCTGCCCCAGCAGAGGTACTCCATGAGGGCCCTTCCCCTGCAGCAAACTTCTGCCTGGACATCCAGGCATTTCCATACATCATCTGAGACATAGGCAGAGGTTCCCAAACCTCAATTCATATCTTCTGTGCACCTGCAGATTCAATACCATGTGACAGCTGTCAAGACTTGGCACTTGCATCCCCTGAAACCACAGCCAAGCTGTACCTTGTCCCCTTTTAGCCATGGCTAGAGCATCTGGGACACAGGGCACCAAGTCCCTAGGCTGCAGACAGCATGAGGGACTGGGGCCCCAGCTCATGAAATCATTTTTTTCTCCTATTCCTCTGGGCCTGTGATGGGAGAGGCTGCCACAAAGTCTCTGACATGCCCTGAAGTCATTTTCCTCATTGTCTTGGAGATTAACATTTGGCTCCTCGTTACTTATGTAAATTTCTGCAGCTGGCTTGAATTTCTCCTTATAAAAAGGATTTTTCTCTTCTATCACATCACCAGGCTGCATAATTTCCAAATTTTTATACTCTATTTCCCTTTTAAAACTGGATGCTTTTAACAGCATCCAAGTCACCTCTTTAATGCTGTGCTGCTTAGAAATTTCTTCTGCCAGATACCCTAAATCACCTCAAGTTCAAGGTTCCACAAATCTCCAGAGCAGAGGCAAAATGCTGCCAGTATCTTTGCTAAAACATAGCAAGAGTAACCTTTACTCCAGTTCCCAAAAAGTTTCTCATGTCCATCTGAGACCACCTCAGTCTAGATTTCATTTTCTATATTATTATCAGCATTTCAGTCAA
This sequence comes from Colobus angolensis palliatus, assembly GCF_000951035.1. Taxonomy (NCBI): domain Eukaryota; kingdom Metazoa; phylum Chordata; class Mammalia; order Primates; family Cercopithecidae; genus Colobus; species Colobus angolensis. The sequence continues at coordinate 197,972 of NW_012118443.1, forward strand.
AGTCACTCAACAAGTCTCCAGGAAGTTCCAAACTTTCCCACATTTCCCTGTCTTCTTCTGAGTCCTCCAAAGTGTTCCAACTGCTGTCTGTTACCCAGTTCCAAAACTGCTTCCAGATTTTCTGGTATCTTTATAGCAGCGCCTGACTCTACCAGCACCAATTTATTGTATTAGTTTATTTCCATGTTGCTGATAAAGATGTACCCAAGACAGGGTAATTTATAAAGAAGAAAAAGAGTTAATGGACTCACAGTTCCGTTCCGTGTGGCTGAAGAAGACTCACAATCACAGCGGAAGGTGAAAGGCATATCTTACATGGCAGCAGGCAAAGAGAGAATGACAACCAAGTGAAAGGGGTTTCCTCTTATAAAACCATCAGATCTAGTGAGACTTATTCACTACCACAAGAACAGTATGGGGAAAATCACCCCCATGATTCAATTATCACCCACTGGGTCCCTCTCACAACATGTGGGAATTATGGGAGCTACAATTCAAGATGAGATTTTGGTGGTGACACAGTCAAACCATATCAATGCGTTATTGTTTTTATTTCATTTTGGTTTGCTCCCACATTTTCAATGATGATGCTGATGATTGTTATTTTGGGGAATAAGTGAAGTATCATCATAATTCTAAAATTGAGAACTATACAAAAAGGTGTATGCAGAGTACATCTCCTTGAGCCCATTCAACTTGTTCTTACACTGTTGTTCTTTTCACCTAGTTCCTACCCCCCAATCTCAATAGTTCTTAGTTTTTTTTTTTTTTTTTCTGTATTTCTTTCTGTACAGGTTAGCAGATACATGTATATTTATATTTCTTATTTCTTACATAAATGTAGCATAACAATTTGCACTTTCCTTTTTCAACTTAAAAATAAAGCATGTAAATCACTCCTCATGAATTCATAGAGATATTCCTCATTTTTTTTTACAACTGCACAATATTCCATTTTGGAATGTACCACAATTTTTGGAATCACTTTTGTATGTTGGAGGTTGTTTACATTATTTTGAAATTACACACGTTGCATCAACAAATACTCTTGTACATACATGTCTTTATATTGTTGGAGATATGTTCTTAAAAATAAGGATGCTATGTCCAAAGCTAACTGCATATGTAGTTTTGTTTGATGTTGCCAGATTTCCCTCCAGAAGATTTGTGCCAGTGAGCATTCTCACTAGCAATGCATGAGAGTACCTGTTTCCCCAGGGTCTAAGCAACAGAATATGTTGCCATGTCATACATCTTAATTTTCAAGTTATTAATGAGAAGTCACACTTCAGTGTTGTTTCATTTGTATTTTTCTAATTTTGAGAGACTTTGAACATACTTCATGTGGCTATGGGACTTTTTTTTTTTTTTTTTTGAGACAGAGTTTTGCTGTGTCACCCAGGCTGGAGTGCAGTGGTGCCATCTTGGCTCATTGCAAGCTCTGCCTCAGCTATGGGACATTTTTACATCTTCTAATAATTATCTGTTCATGCCCTGTCCCCCTTTTTTTAAACAAACTTTGGTCTTTTTTTGTCCTCAACTTGAAAGAGTTCTTTACATACTAGGAATATTAGCAATTTTTATGTAATATAGGTTGCAAGTATTTTTTCCCAGCTTGTCACTTGTGTTACTTTTTTAACAGTTTTGTGTCCCTGCGATTTTGAGATATTTTTGTAGTCAAATTTGTCATTTTCTTTTATTGTCTCTGGATTTTGTGTCATGGTTAGCGAGGTTTTCCCTAAATTGATATTTAAAAATAATTCACCTATGTTTTCTTCTAGTATGATTTTTTTTTTAACATTTAATTCCCTAATTCACTTGGAGTTTATTCTTGTGTGTGGCCTGAGGTATGGAGGATCTAATTTTATCTTATTCCACATAAATAGTTGTACCAACATCATTTATTAAAGATTCTCTCTTGTTGCAGTGATTTGAAGGGAAATTTTTGAGTAACATACAATTAAGGGTGTTTGGGGGAACATAAGATTGAATCATTCAGAAGGAGAATATAAACATTATAATAGTGGTTATTATTTGTTGTATATTTACTATGTGCCAGGTACTGTTTAGTATACTTATACATATGACCTCACTCAATCTTTATACCATCCATAATTGTTCATCCAATGTATAGATGCATACAATGAGTCACAGAATGATGAAATAACTTTTTCAGGGTCATGAAATAAATACAAGCATAACTCAGAGAAATTGCACATTTTGTTCCAGACCACTGCAATAAACCAAATATTGTAATAAAGCAAATATTATAATAAAGCAAGTCACACAATTTTTTGGTTTTCCAGTGCATGTAAAAGTTATGTTTACACTACGCTGTAGTCTATTAGGTGTTCAGTAGCATTATATCAAAAAAAGTATGCAATTTAATTTAGAAATATTTTATCGCTAAAAATTGCGAACAAACGGAGCACTTTCTATTGGAAAATGGCTTCCACAGACTTGCCTGAGGCAAAGTTGCCAAAAACTTTTAGAAACATGTAAAAAGTTCAGTATCTGCAAAGCTCAATAAATTGGGGTAGGCTTGTATGTAGTGAAGGCAGAATTTGTATTGTGTTGGTTTGTATTCACATTTTGTGCTTGGCACCACTGTGGTTACATTTTTTAGGAGCATGGTGGAAATATGGCAAAAATTAATGCTTATCAAATTTTAATATGCAAATAAAGTCCCTGAGATCTTATAAAAATGCAGATTCTGATTCAATGCATCTGTTATGGGACCTGATACTCTGCATTTTTAATAAACTCCCAGATTATTCTTATACTATTCATCTATAGCATTAATGATAAGCTGCTTTGTCCAAGCAGATTAGAGAAGCTAATAAAGCCAAACAAGGAAGGTTAATCGACCCCAAAAAGAGTTAAAAATAAAATTAGATTAAGAATCTAGATATTATTTGTAAATTGATTCCAAAATCTGTACAAGCCAAATTTTAAAACGAGGTGTCTCAAACTTTTAGAAAGATGTTTTGCTACTGGAAGCAGGATTGGAGGAGTAAAAATGAATGAGATTTCATTCCTGTCTATAAATATATATTTTGTTGGTTTTAATGGACATTTTTTACTTTCAAATATATCTTTTTGGGCTGGATGCAGTGGCTCACCCCTGTAATCCCAGCGCTTTGGGAGGCAGAGGTGGGTGGGTCGCTTGAGCCCAGGAGTTCACAGCCAGTCTGGGCAACATGGCGAAATGCCATCTCTACAAAAAAGACAAAAATTAGCCAGGTGTGGTGGTGCACACCTATGGTTCTCGCTACTTGGAAGGCTGAGATGGGAGGATCACTTTATCCCAGGAGTCAGAGGTTGCAATGAGCTGAGATTGCCCCACTGCACTCTAGCCTGGGTGACAGGGTGACCCTGTCTCAAAAGAAAAATATTGTATATGTTTTTAAAATAATTTAGCATTGTTATTTCTTAGAAGCTGGAATTTACAACGAATATAAACATAGCTGGACATTAGATATCTGGGTAACAAATGGTATAGTCAGAAAAAGAGATGTCAGCGTTTAAGATCTTAAAGATTGCATGTGGATGATTTCCAAGTGCCACAATGTATATAAGGATTTGATATGACATGGGGAGGAAGTTCCTGAAATTGAAAACTCAAGAAATTTCGAGACCTAGGAACTGTCAGATCTTCAGTATAAATGTTAAGTAGCTAATAATTAACACAGTAGAGACAAAGAATGGCCCGAAGCCAAAGGCTCAGAGAAAGGCAGAGGAATGTCATCTTTCAAATAGGTAGATGCAGCTAAGGAGGACCAAGAAAATGACAAAAAGGGTAAAACACATATTTTGTTTGTAATTTCTATTACTCTTATGCATTTTTAAAAGTAAAAATATTAAACAATATCAAATTTACAATACAAAATCTTAACATACAGCAACATTTTATAACATTAATCAATTCTTTTTAAGACATTTTCCAGTCTTTCTTTACAATTTTACTTCTCAGTGCATCTCAATGGTGGTAAATTCCATTAAACTAAATGTTGAAGAAGTCGAGAGAGAAGTATCTGATCTTACCTGTCAAGTATTGATTGTCTTGCATAAAATACTATTAGAGAAATAGTATTAATTCTTGCCAAAGGATTTTCCATACAAATATTTACAAGTATCCTTTACTATTTATGCCAATTATAAAACTACCAAATCATCAATTTACTGTAATTGTAGCTATTTGACAGGTATCTATATCTAATCCCTGATTGGTTTTATAAGTATGCGCTTATGATTTTTTGTTTTCTCCAAAATCACACAATCATTGAAACCAGTATCTATGACCCCATAGAACGTCTGCACAGCCAGAAGAGACAAAAATTTTTGTTCAGTTATATGCAGCCAGCCCTAAATCATCCATGATGATTGAGGGACAACAGCATAGAAGAGTAAAATCTTTTCGCAGACAGAAAAACCCATTTTTACTTTCATTAATCCTGTTAGCCAAGATGCTAGTAGGTAGCCAACAGACTCACTTAAATTTCATTTCCTTTATTACTTCATTTCCAGATACTCACTACTGAATATGATAGCGGTCAGAGAAGCAACCAAAGGCAGGAAGCGAAAGAGAAGGGAGAGAGAAGCAATGGGAGAAGAGAACCCCCACACTGACACTCAGTTTCAGAATAATCACAGGTTGCATTGGTCTCATCTTTGTAAGAATGTGAATGACTGCCACATCCTCATACCAGAAAAAAATGGAGGTGTGTTTTTTCAAATATGCAAATGTGCTGAGGAAATGTCCCATTCAATTATTTTGTTTCCACTTTTTGGGCTGTAATTGAGCACACATTCTGTTTCTAAATATTTTTATTTTTTTGCAAGATGTGATATTAACACATTGTCTTCTTTCTAGGCATTTTTCCCATTCTTTTCTTTTCTAAGTTGATTATGATGGGCACATCCAATTTGTTTCAGTCCTGCCAAACCTGTTTACTGCCCAGAAAAGGTGAACTATTTAAATGTGTCTGCTTTGATTATTAAGCTTTGGGAAAGAAATGTCAACTAGAGCTTCTTTTTGTTCCCTAGCCAAATTTCCTAGTATAATGCACTGGTGTTTATGTTGAAAGTCCTGCCAATCTTCCTTAGTGCCTACAATACGATAACAATACGTAATAATGGCTCCCTACTAAATACAAATATAATTTTGTGATAGGAATATAATGACTGTAATTTTATTAATAACAAACTAATATCTAGCTAGCAAGATCAACTTTGTTCTGCAAGATAGCTACTTACTGTGAAGTATTGAGAGATACTTGAACTCAATGTCCTTTTTGTTGACCAAAAGTTTAATGGCGAAAAAAAACTACATTATACTTTAGAGTGAACATTGCCATACCCCAGTACATATACATCATATACAAACTTGTCTCTCAAGTTTCATTCTGGTAAATAAGTATAATCAAGAGTCCAATCCCATTTTTTTGATGTTCGACTACTGATAGTGTCTAAGTTTCACTCTATCCTGTTCCCGGAAGCCCTACAGCTGGCAAAGTCCCACCAGCTAGCTTCCTCCTTTTGCTCAGGCAGGAAGTTTAAACTATGCATGTGAACCCTCACCTCAGTCCCACCCCCAGTTACATAAAAACCCCACCAGTCTCCTTCCCCTGTTTTCTCAAGACATTTTTGGACCAGCTATTAGGCATGCCCTGCTCCACCCAGAAAGCCTCATTGTGTGATTAATAAACCTTTTCTTACCCTCACGGTATGAGTGTAGTATCATCAGTTTTGATATCTGAACCAAATTTGGGGTTGGAGATCCATCCGGTTTCTTAAGAGTGCTCATAAAAACAGGAAAATAAATCCTGATGATCACAGATCCTTTATGCTTTCATCCATGATTCATGAATTAATTAATTTACTTTGCAAATATTTAAGGTCACTAAACAAAACATTATTCTAGGAAATGAGGTATAAAGATACAAAATATTTAATTGCAGCAACTAGGAAACAAAACATACATGCAAATTGGACCTAAACCTGGGAATATTTTTTAACAATTGGATTTATAATAACATTCTGATCATCATGCCATTGCATATCCCACATTTTAGTGTGGCTTAGCCTCCCTCATGGTTTACTACTTCTATTCAGTAGTAAACTGAAAAATTGGGAAGGAAATGGAAAAGTTAAAACGTATTCAATTTTTTTAACAGCCAGAAAATAGACGGTTAAGGGAAAAAAGACAGCCTTGAGTATTACTCATCTTCATCTTTACTGCCGTCACCATTGACAAACAACTATTGTCCAGCAGCTTCCTATCTGGTTTTCCTCTTCCACTAATTTTTCCTCCTCTGCATCCCACACATAGTATAAATATCTTTTAAAATGTAAATCACATGACAAGGCTCCCCAATTAAACACTCCATGGCTTTCTCATTGCTCTTTGAACACAATAATCTGTTTCTGCCTACCCATTTAATCACATCTTCCTTCATCTCCTCCCTTGAATATTCTGACTATACTGGCTGTTTTAACAATCTCTGAATTCTAGGGAATCTGGACCTTCAAATATGCTGTTTTAAGATGCTCTCTTCTCAATTCTACCTGCCTAACTTCTTTTCACACCTCAGGTTAAAAGTCTCTATCTCAGATAAGCCATTTCTAAGCTCCTTGAATCTAACTCATCCTTCTGCATTTCTGATAGCATACTGCTCTTGTTTCTTCTGAATTATTATCACAATTTATAATTACAATTGTTCCTCAGTGTCTGTTGGGGATTGGTTCTAGGACCTCCTGTGGATATCAAAAATCAATGGGTGTTGAAGTTCCTTATAGAAAATGGCACAGTATTTGCATAAACCTATCAAATACTTTGTAGGTACATCCTTTGTATATTTTAAATCATCTCAAGATTACTTATAATACCTAACACAATGTAAAACCTATGTAAATAGTTGTTATACTGTACTGTTGAGGGAATAATTACAAAGAAAAAAGTCTGCACATATACAGTACATTTGTTGAGGGAATAATTACAAGGAAAAATGTCTGAACATATACAGTACAAATTGAGAAGACGAACTACTTAGTAAACATCTCAGAATAAAAGGCAAAGTATTTGTCTTTCATTACAGTCATAAACCTTTAACAGAACTTTGTGAGAAAGGCTAAATAAGCAGTAACAGATACCATAAATACCACCATGTAAGCCATTAGCGTCAAATGCATTTTACTTTTTATCAGAATTATTTTTCAAAAATTTTTGATCTGCGGTTGGTTGAATCCATGGATGTAGAACTCATGGATATGAGGGCCTATATATTTGTTTGGTATTTGTTTACAAAACAAGACAAAAAAGTGTCCATAAAGGCAGGAACTATATGAGTAATAACCAATGTCTTTTGGCTATTATCGGGAAATAAGTGTCCATGAGTGTCTCAGGTTTCTGCACATGTCAATAGCAGAAACATCGACTGCCTTTCTCCTATCTTTCAAGCATATTTGCTAAGATATGTAACATAGCGTATCTCAAGCAGTCATTCTTGCTGTTCAGTGTAGTATATATAATGCAAAGGTCAGGCATGCTGACTGCACATTATAAAAGATTAGAATTTCCTAAGCTCAGGAGTCCTTGCCTGCAACACATTCCACTGTGAGTACATATGCTACCTACCTGGCACTCTTTACAGCACCCAAGGACAATCTAGGCCTGGAGAGCTGCTACAAATGCTTATAGTTCAGCTAATGTTATTATTGTGAATAATGAACTGCCCTTTGTTTCTGACCAGAGTTTCATGTATTATAGCAGTATTCATGCGCCTGTGGCAGGCTAAGCTTGTAAGTAGAGTAAAAGTAAGCTTGTAAGTAGAGTAAAAGTAAGTAGAGTAAAAGTAAAAGTAGAGTAAAAGTAAGTAGAGTAAAAGTAAAAGTAAAAGTAAGTAGAGTAAAAGTAAGCTTGTAAGTAGAGTAAAATTTCAGACTCTTTGTAGTTCTTAAAAGTCACCACCATAAGCCTAGAACAAACACAGTTCACAGCCCACATTAGGTATCTAACAAAAATGTGTTTTATCTTGGTTTCTCGCCCTAAAGCAACTGCAGATATTTAAATACACATGTAATTTTCCCTCTATCAGAAGGATTACAAACTTTCTAGGACTCTTCCACAGACAAATAGATCTTCATGGACTTTGAATGGTCTAGTTGAATTCTCTTCTAATATATATAAATATGTATTTTTATATATTTATATTTTTAACTATATATACACATATATATGTATGTGTATGTGTATATATATATATATAAAAACAGTATATACCTAATGGAATGAAGACTTAGAGAAAACTCTTATGTCCTAGTCTGTTCCAGCTGCTAAAACTTAATACTTTAGATTAGACTGGGTAATTTATAAGCAATAGAAATCTATTGTTTACAGTTCTGAAGGCTAAGAAGTCCAAGATCAAGGTGCCAGCAGATTCAGTGTCTAGTGAAGACTGCTGTTCTTCAAAGATGGCACCTTCTTGCTGTGTCCTCACCTGGTGGAAGAAGCAAACAAGCTCCCTCAAGCACTTTTATAAGGGCATTAATCTCATTCATAAAGGTAAAGCCTCATGATCTAATCACCTCTCAACGGTTCCACAACTTAAGACAATTATCTTGGAGATAGGTTTCATATATGAATTGTGAAGGGACATAAATATTCCGATCATAACACCATATCTCATTATTCTATTATTTTCTTCTTGTTCTAGTTACCACCTCCACCTCCATATCAGCACCTTGAAATAATTTTCAGAACCAAAGATAAAAGCACATCTTCTCATAATGGCAGTAAAATTCTCAAACGTGCTACCATTCAGAATATATGTAAGTAAGTAACACTAAGTTCAAAAATATTTAGATAAACCCATGGCCAGAACCACAGAGGTCATCAAAGTTGAGTTTTAAGTGTATTATTGACAATTCTCTGACCTTGGGAAAGTTACCTTTTGAGTCTACTTATAATCTAAAAAGTGGAATAAGTTTATTTGGATCATAAGATTGTTTTGAAGATAAAATAAGATTTTATGGAAAGAGGCAGGATGGGGAAGGACCAAAGACAACGATAATGCAAGTGTTTTTTTCCCACTGGCAATGACTGTAACTGTCTGTGGTACCCCAGTGAGTCTTTTCCTTTGTTTTTAAGTTACACATTTGCATAATTGACATATCCTGACATAAGTAATTCTCATTCCCACATGTCTCCCTATATTGCTACAAAGTTTCATTTGGTGGAAATACAGTTCTCTTGCTTGGCTCCAAGGACTGCCAGTTTTGATATATTGTGGCCCTTGGAACTTAGATCCAATGGGCTCAATCTTTGTATGTACAGCAGTCGAAAGCAGAAGTCATTTGAATTTCTTTGCCCTAGGAGTTACAAAGCCCAAATATGCACCATAAAATAGAGGAAAATTATGAGGGCACTCTAAATAGACCCCAGTGTCAACAATTATTTGCTCATTGATTTATGGCAAGTTCCTTATTGTCTCCAAACTTGTCTTCCTTCTTTGTAAAATAGGATACAACAATAGTAGTTACCTACAGGAGTGTTGTGAGTATTAAACAAGATTTTGTATGAAGTACTCACAATTCTTGAAGCTATTGCTATATCTACACACACATACAGACAGACATGAAAATTACACATTCTACTAATTTTTTCAGAATGAGAAACTGACCCAGAGAGACCAAGCAGTTTCTGCAAGATAACAAAGGTAGTAAGATGTGTAATTAAGCCAAAAACTTGAGTCTGTCCAGTTACAGAGAAACCAAGCCATTTCCACAAGATAACAAAGCTAGCAAAATGTGGAATTAAGACAAAAACTTTCCAGTTACAATAACTATTTTAATTCCATTTTGTTGTGCTCTCAGAGGCTGTCTAAATGCAGAGTAACAAGTGACAGGGACCATTTTAGAGGTTTTCTATTTGTCCTGACTCTAAGAATATTATTTTGGATCTGAGACTCTGTATACTTGTGAAACTTTCCCAAGTCTAAAACAAAAAAATAAAAAACTCCTGGGGGAGCCAGTAATGTTTCTCTCTCAAGAAACTGGCATTAAAACACTTATGAGCTGAAATAATATCTGCTCACTGAACTAAAACCTGGTTTAAAATTGAGAAGATGAACTACTTAGTAAACATCTCAGAACAAAAGTCAAAGTATTTGTCTTTTATTACAGTCATAAACCTTTAACAAACCTTTGTGAGAAAGGCTAAATAAGCAGTAACAGATACCATAAATACCACCATGTAAGCCTTTAGTGTCAAATGCATTTTACTTTTTATTGGAATTTGTAAACATACTGCAAAATCTCTAGGTCTAAATGCAGTGGATGAGTAGTCATCATGATGTTGTTAAATGAGAAATTTTCTTTAAGGGTATAGATGGATGAATGAACTAGCCAGATAAGCACCAGTTTCAAACGGCAGATATATCCATGCTTGATGGTAAAACCATTTGGTGCTTCAGTCTTCCACTGTAAATTCTAGTTCTTGGATTTTGTGATGTGGTTGCCCCTTACCATACAATACAGAAATTCCAGATTACTTTCATACCCCAAATGATTTTATACTAATTTATGTTCCCCTAAAATTTGATGAGATATGTTTCCTTTGATCCCCCATGGTGAACACTTTATGGTAAAGGAGAAATGCTTGTTCCAACAAGAATATTCATAGGTGGCTTCCCAAAGTAGGTTTACAAGCTTAATATAGCCATAAAAGTGAAGAAATTTTTGTGATGCTTCACTACACCCATGTGATGTTGAGCCAAAAAGGCAGCGCTACCCAGAGCCTGTAACCCGAAAGTACATAAAGCAAAGTAGGAAGAATCTAATGAAAGTATATAAATTGCAGATAATTCTGCAAATCTCTTATGTAATTTCTTAAATGAGAATTAAATTTTTAAAATTTTGGTAATTTGGCACTGTGTAATTTTTACTAACATTTCTAGCAAAATGTGCTTATGTCTAGTTCTTGCAGATTGTTACCAAGTGAAAATATTGATAGGCTTATTATAAAGTTAATAAACCCAAGAAAATGTGTTGATGTTAGAAAGGATTGCTTTAGGGATAATTAGTTATAAGTGGCTCATTTTTATATTGGCAACTCAATACATCAATTTGGCGGCTATCTCAAGAATCTTGGCTAAATGATTAATGGAATGCTGTTTGATAATGAAAAATGTACAAGATGCCTTCACAAAACTCACTAAATTAGGTCCAATATTTCTATTCTTTTAAATAGTCTCTGTATACAACTATCCCTGGTTGGTATTCCATCTCATTATAAGAATTTCCAATATTGTCTAACACATCATTTCCAACTATTCCATTTTAAAGAACAATGTTACTGGAGAGCCACTGAGTACGCAAACCTGTTAAATAACTGATTATTAGCAAGACATTATAACTGGCTTTTTAACACTATGCACAACTGTCAACTCTGGGGAATGTAACATTTTTTTACTTGACCTCCATACCATCTGTGTAAATTGGCCTGCTTTGTGCTTTTCACACCTGCTTTGTTTCAGAAGTTGATGTGCAGGTGAGGAAGATTTTTCACAAACAGGAATATTTTCCAGATTGCTTTGAGATGCTTGTCAAAACAGTGCTAAAACAAATCCAATTGCAGAAGAAAAGCATTGTGCTATTTTAACTTAGAGGTCATGTGGTAAAGTGCAGTGTTTTAAAAAATTTAGATCTGAGGACCTGACCTCAGGAATCTGAAGGTTATAGATGAGAAATTTTTAAATTTTGATAGCAATCTGGAAAAATATTTAGGATGGTAAAATAAGCACATGATGTAATTCCCCTTTCTACACAAAAGCTTCATAGCTGTTCAAACACAAGGAGGAGAATTTGCTAGAACTTGAAACTGCAAAATTCCCGGAATACTGAAAGCAGACATTATTAAAGAAAAAAATGCCAGAAGTTTCAGGAAAAAAATATTGCCACAGAAGTTGTGGAAGAAAAGAGCAGGAGAAAACCCGGGGGATCTCACAGGGAATTCATTTCTATTCTGCCATGGAAACACGCAAGACTTTCAAATGCTATGGGTGTCTCCTGGACACATGCCTCACCCCCAACTCCAAGTGAACCAGGCAATAATGGTTAACTGTCTACACACAGGAGCAATAAATGGCGGACCTGAGGATAAATGAGAGGACAGGGATCCAAATGGTTGATGATATCTCAAAAGAACAAAAAGCAACAACAATCAGAAGATAAGCCATGGAAGTGAACCACTAATATCATTTCATGGTGAGTATTCACTATCTTGATATAGAGCACAAGCTGGACAAGAGTTCCTGCCCTATTCAGAGCAAGTTCTGTAAACACAGCAGCAGACAGCCTACAATTACAGCAACTAAAATGATACCCATATCACCAACTATGTGAGTAGCATTAACATATTGAATAAAAGGGATTTCAAACAACAACATATATCTGAAGATGGAGAGTTAATTAAAAATAAGTACAGAATGTATAATCAGTAGAATTTTTAGAAAGAACAGGAAGAATATGCCATTCATGCCAAAAAAACTGTTACATATAAAAAGAATGAATTAGAGGTGGGGACTTAAATCCATACATTTTTTATGGTTGAATAGCAAACTTGATATAGCTGAATAGCAAATTATTGAGCTGAAATGAAAGTAATATGTAAAAAATATAAGATGCATGCAAGACATACACAAAAATTGTAGAATGTATCTTATAAATG
>NW_012118443.1:212388-213636 GCF_000951035.1 Colobus angolensis palliatus
GGTGACAGGAGGATAAACTTTGGTAGTCTTAGGGAATGCTGATCACCAATTTTTCCAAATTTCTGCCTTAGAGGCACAAGGATGATGTGTTTCCTGGGCCTCTTGTGGTTAAGTGGTGCCATATGACTTGTTCTGACCCAGAAAAAAGACAATTTTAAGAATACCTTTACCTAGGTTTCATTTGTAATTGGACTGATACATTAAATTGATGGGATCTGGCAGAATGTAAAAACAAATTGTGTCTTTAATTAAGTTGAATATTTATTACTATTAAATATTAATAGGCAGTCTATGCAATAGAGTTAGTGATTGGCTGTTAGTGATTAAGAATCAGAGAACACGGTTACTGTATTTCCTTCTCTCTCTATTTCGCATTTACAAAATAGGAAAATGAAAGTGATGATCTCATAGAGTTGTTTGTAAAAGTAAGAAAGATAATAAATGAAACATCTTTAGTATTGTGCTGGTACAGAATGAATTAATGATTAACATTTTTTATTTAGTTATTAGTTTTGTCTCTCAGATTTTCAAATTAAAGTCAATCATTCATACAGATTGCTTGAGTGTCTTCTGATTTGTTATGAATCATATGATTGAACATTAATTAGAGAATTGATTTAACAAATATTTATTGAATGCATTTAATCTAACACAGGAGCTTTGTATTGTGAAAGGCAAATTATGATCCTTTAGGAAGCCATGCCTTATAATTTTGTAAGATGGACAGGCTTATACACAAATAACTATAATCTAAAGCAAACTATAACATTTTCTATCAGCAATCAATGTTCATGAATCATGACATTTTGTTTATCATTGTATTGCTAGTTCTTCAAGTATAGTATAATATTCAACAAATAATTGATGAAAAATGTTAGCAGACCATAGGAGAGCAAGATTAATTTTCATTGGCTTAATCAGGGAAGGCTTCAGTTTGGACAAGACATTTTATATGCCCCATGGGTTCAAAGATTATTATCAGTTAATGAAAGAAAGAAATGGACATTTCAAGAAAGAGAGAAGATGGAGCAAAGGAAAAGAATTAAAAAGCATAAGTCATATTTGGGAAATGCCTTGAGGTGGGTGATTGGTATCATATATGTTGTGTGGGTTGAAGCATAGTAAGATAAAAAGACTGTAGAGGAAAGTTGGACCCAAATTGTTGAGAGATTTTCATACATTATTAGGAATTCAAATTTTCTTTTCTATTCAATCGAGAACTATTGAGTGTTTTGTGAAGAGGAGAGA
>NW_012118443.1:215018-230539 GCF_000951035.1 Colobus angolensis palliatus
CGAGACCATCCTGGCTAACCCGGTGAAACCCTGTCTCTACTAAAAAAATACAAAAAGCTAGCCGGGCGAGGTGGCGGACGCCTGTAGTCCCAGCTACTCGGGAGGCTGAGGTGGGAGAATGGCTTAAACCCGGGAGGCGGAGCTTGCAGTGAGCTGAGATCGGGCCACTGCACTCCAGCCCGGGTGACAGAGCATGGACAGTAGTTATAGGCTTCGATTACAAAGCAGGTTTCTGCTAGAAATAAAAAGCACTTAAAAAAGTAGAGAGTGCTAGATTTTCACATACCAAAAATAATTAAGCCAAATAAATGTTTACTGTTGAAAAGAAAGATGTCAAGAAAGTACATAAGTAGAATACCATACGTGATTTCATATGTCAATAGAGGGTAAAAGAATTTTTGCTACAGACTAGCTACAATGAAGCTAGTAGTATTTGAGAAGTATCTGTCTATATGTAGGAGTATGAAGCATCTAACTGCAAGCTACATAGTTCTATGTCAGATTCACTTCAAGGGAGATCAAAACATTTTGTTATAAAGGCTATTGTGAATCTGAGCCAAGAAATATGTCAGCCTTTTCCAGGTTGGCAGAAGAACATGGGCATTTCTTTCTGACAGCAATTAGCAGAACAAGATTAGTCAGCAGCAGTGAATGCACAGATAAAAGCTGAAGAGGCTGTTCTCTTTTAGTACATTCTATGGCAACTGCCTTTCTGACTCAGGTCAGCTTTTCTTTGAGTCTGAAGAAGGCAAAATTTCAAGTTCAATGCCAATCCAAGAGTAAAGGTGTGAACTTTCTGACATAACTTCAAAACTCCCACATATAAAAAACTGTTTCCCCATTGAAAAAAATGTATAGTTGTGATTCCATTAGCCACTTATGAAGCACTGAAGTCAGACGTTTGGTAAGCAGGCTTCCCTGAAATTTCTTAAAAGTGGAAACACCGTGTAACCAGGCAAAGAAAAGATAGAATCCTAGCTTGATTCATTGGTTTCTTATGTTTATAATTCTAAATAAAAGAAAGAAAAACTAATTCATAAGAAATGCTTTTATTATTTGCAAAATTAAAACATTAATTAACTGAATTGTAAATTTGGTCTTTTAACAATGTGTTAAGAATTTACCACTTGTACAACAGCCAAAACCACCATGGGGGGAAAAAAAAAGAAAACAACAACATTAAAACACACACACACACACACACACACACACACACACAAAGCTAAAGGGAGTTGTATCAATGAGCTTAGGCTAAGTTATGTCTCAGTAACAAATGGAGCCAACAACAAAGGTTGATTTCTCATTCACATTGTATTGCAGCCTAGTATTGCAGCATGTCATCTTCACTCCTGAACAATAGAGATTTTTATTACAAATACATTTTCTGGAGATGGTCTTCTTAGGTTCAAATCTCAGCTGTACCACTTAGTAGCTGTATATACATGTATGGGATATAGTGTAATGTCAAAATTACCTTTAATTCATTTGATCAAACATGTGTTAGCCCTAGAGGCAGGAGAGTGTGGCGATAAACAAACAGATGTGGAGAAGGAACTTAGCTTAAAAGAGCTCACAAAAATTGCATGGAAAACCTAGGGCAAGGCAAATAACTATCATTGTCATAATAATAACACCTGTCATGGGAATTTGGGCAGAGTCTAGAAAGACTTCCCAAAGAAGCTGAAACTGGATCTAGATCTAAAGGAAATAGCAACCCTTCAATAATTTGGAAAAGGACAAATAAATAGAGGGTATAGATTGCGTCATAAGATCCTTGCAAACTATGTTAGGAGAATCTGATGATATCCTTAGGCTAATGGGAAGGAGTGAAGGGTTTTAAGTAGGAAAATGATATAAAGAGATATATTTTAATTTAATAAGATAACTCTTATAGTCAGTTGCAATTTTACTGAAGTGGCAAGATAACCTAGCTAGGAAGAATAGTTTGGAATCCCTTTCAGGAACCCAGGCAAAAATGTATGGCAAGAAGGAATCGAACTAGAGATACCTAATTTTACCAACCAATTATAAAATTAAGAAGACTCAGTAACTGAATGTGTGTGGCCATTGAGGAAGAAAAAGGGGCAGAGTGGTTGCTCTCAACAAGCTGCACACTGGAATTGACCCAGATGGCCTTAATAGTACTACTGCTAGGTTGATTAAACTTTAAACAGGGTTTTTCCTGAAGATGGATCCCTGACCTCCCTTTTGATAGAGGATTTATTTCAAAAAACTTGCAAATGAATTTTTTTTCTGTCTGTTTGAGATGTAAGTCTTCTGCAACCCAGGAATGTCTTTCTTAAGGACAGAGGAACCATCCCTTTGAAACATAATCATCAAGAAAGATAGTTCCCCTCTCTCGTCTCTGCAGGAGGGTGGGAGCCTAACTTTAATAAGCACCAACTAGCAAACAAAGAGGGCCTCGTCACACAGACCAATCTCTCCCCTAATATCCTCCAGTACCACTTCTCCCTCCAGTAGTTCACCTCAGTGCTTAGTAATGCTCCTTGCCTTTTGTTTGAGCAAGTTGAGTTCAGTGTCTCTCTTCTGTTGCGATACAATCTCTCCCTAATTGCAATAGCCTTAAATAAAGTCTTCCTTGTTTGTTTACTGGGTCCATTTCAATTTCTTTTGCAGAATCACTTGGGAACTTAAAAAATGTCTCATGTCTTATACCACCACAACAGATCCTAACTTAATTGTTATTGGGTACAGCTTAGGCAGTGGGAGTTTTGAAAACTCCACAAGCGATTAAAACATGTAGCCGGACTGAGGACTGAAAAAAAATAATAATTCTGAGGTTTATTTTCTGAGGGACCATGACAGAAATAAGAACTATTAGAAGAACAATTAAGCATCACATGTGGGAAATATAGTGGGCATGGTTGATTATCTAACTGGGATCTATTCTCTTCTTCCTATAAAAGCTGAATTTTGTAAAGGTATTTGTCTCTTCCTCACAAAACCCATGTGACTCAGTTTAGATGACTTTAACCCATTACCAAACTTAGAAAGTAGGTTCTGATTAATTTAAACCAATATTGGTAATTATATTTATTCCACTGGAGTGGTTCAGGAAAGGGTGTGTAATATAATTTTTAACCAATGAGATTTAAGCAGAGTCCTGCTTGTTCTTTCTGAAATAGAAGCTTTCTTGTTCTAAAGAGCCTTAGTCTAAAACGCTTTCTTGCTTTCTTCAGGACAAAAGAAGCCAGTTCTCTTTTCCTCCTGTAAATAAACAAGGAAGCCTATGGACTTAATTAGTTCAGACAGCCATTTTATAAACATTCATTCAACAATATTCAACTAATATTGAATAGAGCACTTATTATTTCCTAATGACTGTTCTAGGCACTTGGGATATACTAATGAGTAAACCAAGAAGCCTTACCTTTGCAGAGATTGACTTTCTATCATAGGAGTAAGAAAATAATCAGTCAACATAATAAATTGATAAACTATGTAATGAATCTGAAGGTGACAAGTACTGTGTAAAATAAAAGGAGAGTGGGGATTGAAAGTGCCCAGGGATAGGTTGTTTAATTAAATTAAGTGGTCAGAATAAGGCTGTGAGATTTGTGCAAAGGCTTGAAGAACATGATGGAATTGGGCAAATGAATATGCGATGTGAGGGAAGAGTGTGTTAAACTCAGGAGACAGATAGAGCAAAGGCCCCAAGCAACAGTGTGGCCTGAAGATCACTGAACCGGGAACAGAGAGTAGGGGAGAGGGAGCAGAGGGAGACGAGGTGAGAGAGTCAAGGCGATGGTAAGTGTCACAAAGATGTTGCATCCATCCTACATACTGTGGCTTTAATTTTAATTGCCAGATCTTGATTTAGGATTTGGTTGGGGGCTGTAGCCAGCACAGCAGGGAGACAAAAAACGATAACAAAAAAGAACCTGGGTCTTTGATGGAAGACTGAGCTGTTAGAACAACCAAGTTTGAAGCCTGCCTTTCTTCTGGATCTCCTGTTTAATGAAATAATGAATTTCCTCATTGTTTAAGCCAGAGTTAAATTTCTATTGCTTGAAATTGAACCTAGCCTAACTAAAAAACATTTTAGCTTGAATTTGAGAAATAAAAATGATTTTTATTTGATCATTTTAATTTGATTAACAAAGAGGAACAAGAAAGATCTTTTTTTTTAATTTTATTATTATACTTTAAGTTCTAGGGTACATGTGCATAACGTGCAGGTTTGTTACATATGTATACTTGTGCCATGTTGGTGTGCTGCACCCATCAACTCGTCAGCACCCATCAATTCATCATTTATATCAGGTATAACTCCCAATGCAATACCTCCCCCCTCCCCCCTCCCCATGATAGGCCCCAGTGTGTGATGTTCCCCTTCCCGAGTCCAAGTGATGTCATTGTTCAGTTCCCACCTATGAGTGAGAACATGCGGTGTTTGGTTTTCTCTTCTTGTGATAGTTTGCTAAGAATGATGGTTTCCAGCTGCATCCATGTCCCTACAAAGGACGCAAACTCATCCTTTTTTATAGCTGCATAGTATTCCATGGTGTATATGTGCCACATTTTCTTAATCCAGTCTGTCACAGATGGACATTTGGGTTGCTTCCAAGTCTTTGCTATTGTGAATAGTGCTGCAATAAACATACGTGTGCATGTGTCTTTGTAGTAGAATAATTTATAATCCTTTGGGTATATACCCAGTAGTGGGATGGCTGGGTCATATGGTATATCTAGTTCTAGATCCTTGAGGAATCGCCATACTGTTTTCCATAATGGTTGAACTAGTTTACAATCCCACCAACAGTGTAAAAGTGTTCCTATTTCTCCACATCCTCTCCAACACCTGTTGTTTCCTGACTTTTTAATGATTGCCATTCTAACTGGTGTGAGATGGTATCTCATTGTGGTTTTGATTTGCATTTCTCTGATGGCCAGTGATGATGAGCATTTTTTCATGTGTCTGTTGGCTGTATGAATGTCTTCCTTTGAGAAATGTCTGTTCATATCCTTTGCCCACTTTTTGATGGCGTTGTTTTTTTCTTGTAAATTTGCTTGAGTTCTTTGTAGATTCTGGATATTAGCCCTTTGTCAGATGAGTAGATTGCAAAAATTTTCTCCCATTCTGTAGGTTGCCTGTTCACTCTGATGGTAGTTTCTTTTGCTGTGCAGAAGCTCTTTAGTTTAATCATATCCCATTTGTCAATTTTGGCTTTTGCTGCCGTTGCTTTTGGTGTTTTAGACATGAAGTCCTTGCCCATGCCTATGTCCTGAATGGTACCACCTAGGTTTTCTTCTAGGGTTTTTATGGTATTAGGTCTAACATTTAAGTCTCTAATCCATCTTGAATTAATCTTCGTATAAGGAGTAAGGAAAGGATCCAGTTTCAGCTTTCTACTTATGGCTAGCCAATTTTCCCAGCACCATTTATTAAATAGGGAATCCTTTCCCCATTTCTTGTTTCTCAGGTTTGTCAAAGATCAGATGGCTGTAGATGTGTGGTATTATTTCTGAGGACTCTGTTCTGTTCCATTGGTCTATATCTCTGTTTTGGTACCAGTACCATGCTGTTTTGGTTACTGTAGCCTTGTAGTATAGTTTGAAGTCAGGTAGTGTGTCAATGCCATCCCCATCAAGCTACCAATGAGTTTCTTCACAGAATTGGAAAAAACGGCTTTAAAGTTCATATGGAACCAAAAAAGAGCCCGCATTGCCAAGACAATCCTAAGTCAAAAGAACAAAGAAAGATCTTAAATCACTTGAAGAAAAACTATGTTAGGCATAAGAAAGAACTATTTGATTAGTGAAGCTGGTACAAGAATGTGTTGAATTTCATCCATGAAGAATAATATTATTTTATTTTTCAATAAACTGTGTGTTCACTTGCTCAGAGAAAGAATGTAGAGTCATAGGATAAGTCATGGGGCCCTTGATAATTATGGTAACTTAAAATCTTAGTTACTGAGATTAGCAGAGGGGATGACACCAACTTAAAAATATACGATTTCAGGAGGCCGAGACGGGCGGATCACGAGGTCAGGAGATCGAGACCATCCTGGCTAACCCGGTGAAACCCCATCTCTACTAAAAAACAAAAAAAACTAGCCGGGCGAGGTGGCAGGCACCTGTAATCCCAGCTACTCGGGAGGCTGAGGCAGGAGAATGGCGTAAACCCGGGACATGGAGCTTGCAGTGAGCTGAGATTCGGCCACTGCACTCCAGCCTGAGCGACAGAGTGAGACTCTGTCTCAAAAAAAAAAAAAAAAATATATATATACGATTTCAGTATATTGAAAATGAAAATGATGTAGATTTCTTCTGGGCAATTCTTAAAATAGGATAGATTTCTCTTTGTAATGATAACTCTTTTGTAATATATTTCAGCAAATATTTGCTGAATACTCAAAAAGCAGAGGCTTACTTGAGGGATTAAATGATAGCATGAAAGTAAATATATGCTGCTTGTCAACTTTATAGTTATTATTTCATTAATCCTTCATGAATATATTCAAACCACATATATTCATCTCCTATTATGTAGCTAAGTTGTTTGATTGTACATGACAGGAAGAAGGCAGGAAGGTGAAATCAAGGAAAAACCTACCTGTCCACAGGTTTGGCATTAGTATGTTAATGTGGTTAGACGAGATAATTCATATAAAGCATTCAACATCAGAGTTTAATGAAAAGTTATTATTAGAAATGTTGATTATTCTTAATGTGCCCTTGTGGTATATAGTAAGTAATGTCACCATTACTCTAGTTCTTTCTGGCTCTATGTGGTGCTAGTTACCTTTGCAGTTATGTGTATGATTGTTTAGGGCCGTGTTCAAATTGACCTGGTGCTCTTGATGAAAGAAGCTCTTCTTAGAGATTTATGTTAGCGTTTAATCTTGACCACAGCACCAAATCCTTACAGGGTATGGTATCTTCTCACATGATCTGTGATCGACATCACAGCTGTATGGATTCATTTCTCCTTCTATTCCCCTTTCTCCTATATGCAAAGCCATACAAATTGGTTTTGTACCCTCTCCAAGGACTGTGGATAACTGGGATAGAGGTACCCTAATCTTCCCCAACCACCTCTAGCCCCCCGGGGAATTCTACACTACAGCACTTTGTTATTCTGGTTCTGGGGCTTTTTCAACAAGCTGCTTACTTCAGGAATTTCCAGATGAGAAGCAAACATCAGTCTTTGTGTTTAGAAAAAAGCTCCATGCTTTCACAAACACTCTAAACTCTTTCACACACTCCGCACATGGAAGGCAGCAAGTACTGAGGTTGTTGAATTGCAAAAGCCTCCAACGTCTCCATCCCATGTGCACCTCCGATGTCTTCAATTAATTCTTCTGAAGTCCCATCTCTCTTCACATGGCTTGGAGATAAATTGTGCTCAAGACCATGGAGTTGGTTCTGTTATTTTTCAATATGATTTAAGGGAAAATATCTGGAGTTTTGGGACAATGGCTAAATCTGGTATAACCACCACTTACGAATAAAAAAAAAATAAAGTTGCTCTGTTACTTAGTAGTTACCATGCAGGACTTTAAAAAAATGATATTCATATCATGTCTATCATAGAGCAAGAACTCAATAAGGTTTTGCTAATTGTGAAAAAAGTGCTGTATCAGTTAGCATTCTCCAGAGAGACAGACAGACAGAGAGATTTTAAATAAAGAACTGGCTCATATCTCACATGACTGTGGGGTCTGGCAAGTCTAAAACATGTAGGGCAGGTTGACAGAAAGTCTAGAAATTCAGGTGAGTGTTGATGTTACAGTCTTGACTCTGATATTCATAGTTATCTGACCAGGAGGCTAGAAACTCAGTCAGGATTTCTACATTATAATCTTGAGGGAAAATTTCTTCTTCTCCAGGAAACCTCAGTTTTTGTTCTTAAAGCCTTCAGCTGATTGGATAAAGCCCTTTACATTATGGAGGGTAACATGCTTTATTTAAAATCAACTGATTGTAAATAGTAATCACATCTACAAAATACCTTCACAGCAATATCTAGACTAGTGTCTGGCCAAACAACTGAGCACCATAGCCTAACCAAGTTGATACAGAAAATTAACAACTATGTGTACTGTATAATTCATAATATGCATCATAGATCTTATTTAATTTTATACTTAAGACACCTAGTTTTGCTCCACCTAGTTTTCATAGTAACTATAAGAAGTGGAACTTCTTCCTTTTCTTCACTATTGTACATATGAGGAACTTGATAATAGAGTAAGTGCCTGAAATCACACAAGCAGATAATGACAAAGTGGGACTTGAACTCAGGTCTTCTGACTTCAGAGCCCATATTTTCTCCCTTGTCTCAGTGTCTGTCAATAAATACTTCATGATTGATTTATTTGTTGATGATCAATTTGTATAAGAGCACAATAAAAACATAAAATTAAAAAGAAATAAAATGGTTAAATTAGTAGAAAATCTATGACTACTGAGAGGAAAGGGAGAAAAAGAAATTCCATTGGCTAGGAGAGTACTTAGCTTTAGCTTAAATTCCTGAAGATAAAATTCAGAGTTTAACAGTCTTATATGAAATTATGAAAATTGAAAGATGTTTTTCTGAGCCAGGGGCATCGACTCACACCTGTAATCCCAGCACTTTGAGAGGCTGAGACAAATGGATCACTTTAGGTCAAAAGTTTGAGACCAATCCAGCCAACATGGTGAAGCCCAGTCTCTAATAAAAATACAAAAATTAGCCGGGCATGATGGTGGGCACCTGTAATCCCAGCTACCCAGGAGACTGAGGCAAAAGAATCGCTTGAACCTGTGAGGTGGAGGTTGCAGTGAGCTGAGATTGCTCCACTGCACTCCAGTCTGGCAGCCCGGGTGAGACTCCATCTCAAAAGAAAAAGCAGTATTTATCAGTAAAAAGGAGAATGCTCTCTCAAAAGATGTTCCCTCTGGCTCAATCAAATATAAGTTACTAAAATATTAATTTCTCAGTACATAGGAAATCTAAACTTCAACAACTAAGTTTGCTTCCCCTGAGGAAAAATCTTATTGAAATTTATTTTCTCTTCCCCCCTGCCCCCACCAAATCCTTATTATTAGAAGGAGTCAAATATAAAAAAGCTTTCCTTTTAATAAAATTTTTAGATTAATGCTTGCCCCACCATTACCGCTTTCAATTTTGTTGCTGTTGGTATCCGTAAGAGTTTCAGATCGGGATGTCCTCTGTGCTCGGAGCTTGTCAGGGGGAAGCGGAGCTGCTGACACGGGCCTGTTAAATTAGAGTGGTAACAAGGCAGGTGTGCCAACAAGACATCAGCTGGTGAAGATGGCTAATCATGCCCTCACTGTTACTGCACGAGAACAAAAAAGCCCGTACATGAGAGCATCAATCATTGCGATTGTCTCATGTTCCAAAAACTGGAAACAAATGACCTGTTAGGCAGACTTCCAGATTCTGGCCTCCTCAGCTGTCCCTAAATCACTGCTCATTTTAAGAGGAGAGTGAAGAAAATGTCCCTGGTGACTCATTTTTAAAAGGAAAACACCAGTGCTTTATGTTTCAGGTGATTGTTTCAGTACCTTCACAAATGAATCTCTTGACAGTCTTGGTAGAAAAACAAGAACAAGATGAACACAAAAAATGACCAATGCTTAAGAATTAATAAGGACTAACACATCCCAGTGTTTTGAATGGTGTAATGGGATAACTTGATGGTCTACACTAAGTCCTTAACACACAGTCAGTTCCTTTTCAACTCTTGCAAGAACATTTTTAACAATACCTTACATGATTTTGTGTAGTAGGTGAGTTTTGCTCACTTTGATTCACAAAGAAATTGGTTTCTTTGATTTAGAAAAACGTTAGAGACATAAAATACTTAAGATACCAAGGATTTCTGGCTAAATAAATGAAATGCTAGCACATTTCTCAAGATCTTTGTTAAACTAGAATCTTCTTTTTCTAGGGAACACTTTTACACTGCTGTTGGGAATGTAAACCAGTACAACTAGTATGGAGATTCCTTAAAGAACTAAAAGTTCTTTAAGGAATATATACTGCCTGATCCAGCAATCTTGCTACTGGGTATCTATCCAGAAAAAGAGAAGTCTTTATGTGAAAAAGATGCTTGCACACACATGTTTATAGCAGCACAATTTACAATTGCAAAAATATGGAATCAGTGTAAATGCCCATCAACCAATGAATGGATAAAGAAAATGTGATATAGATAGATAGATAGATAGATAGATAGATAGATAGATAGATATACATCTCAGTCATAAAAAGGAATGAAATAACAGCATTTGCAGCAATCTGCATGGAGTTGGAGATCATTATTCTAAGTGGAGTAACCTAGAAATGAAAAACCAAACATCGTATATTCTCACTTATAAGTGGGAGCTAAGCTATGATGACACAAAGACATAAGAATGATATACTGAACTCTGGGGACTTGGGGGTAAAGGTGAGGGGGGGTGAGGGATAAAAGACTACACATTGGGTGCAGCATACATTGCTCAGGTGGTGGGTTCACCAAAATCTCAGAAATCACCACTAAAGGACTTATCCATGTAACCAAACACCACTTGTTCTCCCAAAACTATTGAAATAATAATAAAAGAATCTTTTCTTTCTTTTCTTTTTTTTTTTTTTTGATTCTTCAGCTAAGACAGCAAAAGAGGTGATTTGTTGTATACTTGTTACACTTGGCCACAACTGAACACAGAAACAGTCCAGAACATCGCAGGTCCACGGCAAAGGACTAACAGGGACTGTTTGAGTATGAGCAAGGTGGATCTCTCAGAGATGGTCTCTCTCAGAGGTTGTCTCAGTAACCAGATGATGGTGGACATTCTAGATCCATTAAGAGACAAGTTATAACAAGTAGCATGCAGCCCATCAACTTGTAACAGCATCTCCAGCCTCTGGCATTCCATGTTTCTGCTCCTGTGGTTTTCATGGGCACACAAGCTAAGCCATTTACTGGACCGCGGCCTCATTTTTCTTCTTTTGCACTTCTTCCTTTCGTGCATTTGCTTCTTCCTCCAGTTGGCTCTCATGGCACTGAGGTTTCCAAGAAGATGACGCTAAGACCAAGACCTGGAATATTATTGTGTCAAATTATCTTTCAAATACAACTGGAGGGTCACACCTGTAATCTCAGCACTTTGGGAGGCCGAGGCAGGTGGATCACTTGAGGGCAGGAGTTTGAGACCAGCCTGGCCAACATGGTGAAACCCCATCTCTGCTAAAAATATAAAAATACAAAAAAAAAAAAAAAAAGCCAAACTTCTGTAGTCCCAAGTATTCAGGAGTCTGAGGCAGGAGAATAGCTTGAATGTGGGAGGTAGAGGTTACAGTGAGCCAAGATCACCTCACTGTACTCTAGCCTGGGCAATAGAGTGAAACTCCAACTCAAAAAGAAAAAAAAATACAATTGGAGCCTCAGAGAGATCCTCATAAAAAGAATTTCTTACCAGAGATCGGACATTGTGGCTGCACTTGACTGTATTTCTGAAACCCTAGGTTTTAATGTCAGATCTGCTATAGGTTATGTGTGATCCTGTAGTGATGTAACATCACACATAACCTACAACAGATCTGATATTAAAAACATCACACATAACCTATAGCAGATCTGACATTAAAACCTAGGGTTTCAGAAATACAGTCAAACCCTATATATTGGCTCTGGATATGCTTTAGAAGGGCTTAACTTGCTCATGAAAATCTTCTAATTATGTTTCAGATGAAAAAAGATATGTAAAAAGTCTTCCTAAAATGAGAATCATACAGTCAGATTATTTCTTTTTGAAAGACAGGTTTATTATTGAAAATGAGGATGTCGGCCGGGCACGGTGGCTCAAGCCTGTAATCCCAGCACTTTGGGAGGCCGAGACGGGCGGATCACAAGGTCAGGAGATCGAGACCATCCTGGCTAACCCGGTGAAACCCCGTCTCCACTAAAAAATACAAAAAACTAGCTGGGCGAGGTGGCGGGCGCCTGTAGTCCCAGCTACTCAGGAGGCTGAGGCAGGAGAATGGCGTGAACCCGAAAGACGGAGCTTGCAATGAGCTGAGATCAGGCCACTGCACTCCAGTTTGGGCGACAGAGCGAGACTCCGTCTCAAAAAAAAAAAAAAGAAAATGAGGATGTCATTCTTTTCTTGGAAGGGTGTAAGATCTAATCAAGTCTTGGCTGACGAATGAAGTTCCTCTTCTTTGTATGTTGTGGAACAGGACATCATTCTTTTCTTGGAAGGGTTTAAGATCTAATCAAATATTGGTTGACAGATGAAGTTCCTCTCCTTTGTGTGTTGTAGAAACTTCCCAGTGCAGGATGACCTCCACTTTTTTTCTTTAAAATCTATATAAGTCATAATCCCAGTCCGAGAAGTCTTCTCCTTTGATCTTATTAAGAAAAATAGATTGAGACACCCTAGACTCCAAAATAAGCCTTCTGTTTCCACTTGAGCAAAACATGATTGCAGCCAAGTGCAAGAAGGATTTCAATAACTTAGAGACTCATTGTCCACTGGACCCTGGAGTCTTGCTGGAGGCTTTGAAATATGTATAATTAGTTACCATATTTAGAACTGAGGAATCTCTATATTTCTGTCACATGTGGTAGGTTATCATTGTATAGATTTGAAATTATTGATTTTAGACTGTTAATTTCATTTTAAAGAGACCAACAGGGAATTAATATCCTTCTAATAATTTCAGTTGAACTGTCACCGGAGCCGAACTTGTTATCCTGAGGGGAAATTTGGCCTCCGGTTCTTCTGAATTGCCTGGTTCATTTGTTTCTTTAGCAACGTTGTCAGCTTTCCTTAAGGGCTGATTTATATGTCAAAGGCTTTACTAGGAATAGAAAAGGGAAATCTTGCACAGGGCCCTGGAAGAGCCAGTAGAGGGAGGTGGGGAGGAAATGTATGCAACTCCCAGGGTTTAATGAATAGGCTGTCTCTATGTACGTCTCCTTTGTTCATGAGTTTCCTGTTGCCATTTTAACGTTATGTGCCTTCTAAAAAATCCAAATAAAAATAAATTAAACTGTTGCAAATGGCAATAAATTTGAAGACTGGAAATACTACTGCTATTTCTACAAATTCAAAATGATGTGACTAATTAAAGCATTTCCATGCCCAAAAAAAAAAAAAGAAAAAGTTAAAGTGACAGTGTTGTAATAATTTTCAAAAGTGGGTTACAAGAGCATAGCAATATAGGAATAAAAAGTGAGTTCAGAGTCTGGTGGCAAAGACAACGACATGGAGATAACTGATGAATGGCACGATTAGCAGGCACCCTGCACAGCTGTACTCTCAGCACTGGAGTTCTCAGCAGGGGAGTCCCAAAGTGTTGGAAATTGGGTCTCCTGCTCAAATGACCACAGCAAGAAAATCATAGACAAAGAACCCTTTGGGAAGTGCCTCTGGACTCCACTTGAACTGTTCACGCTTGATGGAGATATGTTAAACACGCTTAGGCAGATAC
Source organism: Colobus angolensis palliatus (assembly GCF_000951035.1). Lineage (NCBI taxonomy): Eukaryota > Metazoa > Chordata > Mammalia > Primates > Cercopithecidae > Colobus > Colobus angolensis. Next base: position 228,475 of record NW_012118443.1, read on the forward strand.
AGCTGGGCTCTCTAGTCTCTCAGTGACACCACTATTATGCACCACCCCCTCAAAAAAAATTGCCAGTGCTTATTTGATTAGCCAATGTTCTATCTTTATAGTAACTTGTTCACATTAGAGTAGCCAGTTGAGGGTTTATTATTTTGTAAATCAATGTATGTCATGATTACAGTTTTAAAAAGTGCATCTCATAGAGAAAAAAATAATCACTTTACTTTTAGAAATGTTATTTTTAGTTTTATATTCTAAAATATACAGACAACTGTACCCTTTTCTAGGAATAACATCAAGTGACCACAACCTTAGGAAACAAATACCTTTTACATGGTAAATAATTCAACTTCTTAGCTTCGTTTTTATACAAGACAATCCTCAAACCGTTCTGCTGCAGAGCAAATTTAAGTTTATTTCTCCGGTAAAAAAAGGGAACTTTTGATCATCATAGTAACCACTATCCCTTATGCATACAGCCAGAAAAATCTGAAGCAGGAGGAAATATTATTTGAAGATACTAAATATCCATTTATTATTTAATTTAGAACAATAGAGAAGTTTTGTTTACTTGATTTCTCAGTGCAGACTAGTGGCTGCTAAGGAGAAAAACTAACCAATTGTGAAAGTGGGCTGAACATCTGCAGCAAATCTCTTCCTGTCTCAGATCAATTTATTAAAATGTAGCTCTGTTCCACTTTATTATAAAAAAGCACCTGTGTGCTTTTTTCTTGGATTATTGCCTAAATTAAATACATAAATCTTAGAATATTTCCTATTTTACCTATTCAAAACCATTTCTCTATCAGCTATCGTTGCTGCTTGTATTAGTATTGTAGGGCCACTGCAACAATGTACCACAAATTGGATGGCTTACAACAAAAAAGAAATTAATTATCTCACAATTTTGGAAGCAGAAGTCTAAAAATCAAAGGTGTGGGTGGCCACACTTTCTGCTCATGCTTTAGAGGAGGATCCTCCTTGCCTAGCCTCGCCTCTGGCAGCTCTAGGCACTTTTTGGCTTATGACTGGGAAAGTCTCATCTTTTTCTCCATTTTCACATGGACTTCACCTCTGCGTCTGTGTCTTCTCCTCTTCCATCTGTTACAAGAGCACGTGTCAGGACTGAGGGCCTACTCAAATAATCCAGGATGATCTCATCTGAAGATCCTTAATTAAGTTACATTTGCAAAGAACACTTTTTTCAAATAAAATCACATTCACAGGGGCTGGGTATTACCATGTAGACATGTGTTTCTTGGGGCCTCCACACAACCCACTTTGTGGCACAATGACTGGGCACATTTAGCGTTACCTGAGAGCGGGATAGAGAAGAGGAAAGGACGCTAAGGACACTTAAGGAGAGTATAACAGAACTAATTAGGCAGCACAGCTCCCATGAAGGAAGCAGTATTCAGGTGACAAGTGGCATTTATTAGGAGTCTAGGGTATGTGTGGCTATATATTAAGTGCTGTACATTTAGGAGGTCAGCATAGTTATCACCCTCAGAAAGCTGACAGAGGCAGACTAAAGGGTGCAATCTCAGAGTGCCATTATTTACTCAAAGTATGACCTTCTCTGAAGTTTCTTCTTTTGTGTCTCAGTTTTCCTCTTTGGCAATTATGAATGTCAATTATTTTCTTCTTAGAGGACTAAAAACTTTAATTAAACTACTGGGTAACCATGAGAGATCAAATTTATCCCACCTTCATATAAAGGTCTCCTTTGCAGAAATACAGTGAAGGTCTGAGAGTCCTTCCAGTCATTTTATATAAATAATTGCAGCCAAAATGATTAATCCCTGAGTTTTCAGTCAACAACTTTAATATTCCAATCTAAATCATCTTGAAGATAAATTATCCATAGTGATATTAATCATAAGACAATTTCTTGAGAGTGCAAATCAAGTGCTGTATAAAATCATTCAGGTTCATTAATGTTAAAGTCTACACAATAACAAATTTCATGGAAATGCAGCGTGCCTTAGCCGATCTTTTAAAGAGCAAATAAGACGTCAGTACTAGAGAAATGTATTTATATAATATCCACTAGAAAAAGAAAGACAGTGGCAAA
>NW_012118443.1:234639-235134 GCF_000951035.1 Colobus angolensis palliatus
ATGCCTCGCCCTGCTTCAGCTCTCGCTGGTCGGGCTGCAGCAGCTGACCAGCACCGATTGTCCAGCACTCCCTAGTGAGATGACCCCAGTACCTCGGTTGAAAATGCAGAAATCACCGGTCTTCTGTGTCACTTGCGCTGGGAGTTGGAGACTGGAGCTGTTCCTATTCGGCCATCTTGCTCCACCCCCCGGGCAGGTGTTTCTTAACGTTTCTTAACATTTGTACACATAGATCCACACATACATAATTTCCATGACGATTTTAAGAAGATAATGTCTGTGACAGCTATTCTTGGAGTAAAAACACGAAAGAGTAGAGAAGACGTTATCAGTAGAAAGAGGCAGTAATGGAGTGCTACGGGATAAAAACACTGAGAGTATTAAATAAATGTCAGTTGTTAGTCCACCAAAATTGGAGGCAACAGATATTTTGCTTAGAGAAATACATAAGAAAGTAGTCAATTTTAGAGATATTTAGAGAATTATATATATATT
>NW_012118443.1:235287-235676 GCF_000951035.1 Colobus angolensis palliatus
TTTGATGGACTGAAGCCTTCTTCTCTCATCTCGTCATAGTCATTATCTGACCAGCTTTGATCTGTTGCTGGTGATGAGCTGTGCTCCTTTGCAGGGGGAGATGCGCTCTTAATTTTTGAATTCCCAGCTTTTCTGCCCTGCATTTTCCCCATCTTTGTGGTTTTATCTGTCTCTGGTCTTTGATGATGGTGGCGTACTGATGGAGTTTTGGCATAGTTTTCCTTCCTGTTTGATAGTTTTCCTTCTAACAGTCAGGACCCTCAGTTGTAGGTCTGTTGGAGATTGCTTGAGGTGCACTCCAGACCCTGTTTGCCTGGGTATCAGCAGCAGAGGTTGCAGAAGATAGAATATTGCTGCACAGCGAGTGTACCTGTCTGATTCTTACTTTG
>NW_012118443.1:241599-267533 GCF_000951035.1 Colobus angolensis palliatus
GACAGGTCCCAAGAGATTTTTAATGCTCATATTTCAAAAATACAAATAAGCATTATTGCAAAAATAGCAGGTTAAAAAATGAAAACAGGAAATCATCCTGAGCATCATCACTTTAGCAAAAAGAACCGTTTTGATTTAATTTTACTTTCTCATTTCTATAATTTTATAAGATCAGGCAACATTTTTCACTATACAGTTATTGTCTTTAACACTGTAGTATGTACACGTTTCTATTTAGCTGCATAAGGCTTTATCTTAACACTTTAAAAGCATCATAATATTTAGAGTTGATAATGTACAATTGAAGTAATGACATTTGAATATAAATTAAGTAGTTTCCAGGTAGTTGATCAATTAATCATAAATCAGTATATTAGTTTGAAAGAAACCTTTAGAAGCCGAGATCCCTGACATTATTTTCTTTTTAACTTAGCACTGAGGCTATTTGCAGTGACAGTGCTCCTTTGTGATGCAATTTTTCTCTTGAACATATTAAGTATTCATTTATCATTTGTTTATTCAATATGTTTTTGAGACTCTACTGAAGGTATTATTAACTAGAGAAATAATGAAAAAATTAAAAGCCCATGGCAATCAAGGATCAAATCTTCCAGTGAACAGAGAAAGAAGATAATAGTAAACAGTATTGTAATTTTGGATAGACCTAAGAGTTTTGAAGAAAATAAATATGAACATACGAATAAGAGTGATAGAATGATGGAGATGAACTTTAGATGAAGTATTCATAAGGAGATACTTAAACTTTTTCTTTTTCTAGGAATATTCTACCTCCCACATCTACCTTCTCAATTTAAAAATGATATAAAATTACCTGTTTTTTGTACCCTTAGACTGCAGAATAGAAGGTAATAAAAAGCTCAGGCAGGACTATTCAGTCACAATTTAGAAGTGAATTAATGTTGATGACTATAGTTCCTTGGAAAAATATTTTAAAAATAAGAAGCCAGTAATCCCAGAGTACCAGTGGTGTCTAAGAGAAAAGTTTCTCTACTTTTTCTTCTCTTATATTTTATTAGAAGCTGTTCCCGCAGAGCCGCCAGCTACAGATAGGATAAGTGGAGAATGACTTAGTCTTTGAATACATCATGCCTTATCAAAGCACCATGCCTGTCTAAATCTAAAATTGCTTGAGGTATAGGGTAAGTAGTAACTCTCGTTCACATTTCAGTGATGAGATTATTAAGAAGTGCCATATCTAAATGGATCTTGGCGTCAACTGGAATTAAGTATTCCAGTCTTTTATTTCTTGTAATAAGTGCCTATTCCCATCACGACTTTTCAAATCAAAGTAATTCCATTTTCTATCTTGATAGTGTCATTACTGTAAAACTAAACTGCATTAGCTTTTTAACTCCTTGAGACCAAGCTTCAGTTTGCATCCTACAACCTAGTACTAACATTTAATTTTAACACCAGACCAGGCACGGTGGCTCAAGCCTATAATCCCAGCACTTTGGGAGGCCGAGACGGGCGGATCACGAGGTTAGGAGATCGAGACCATCCTGGCTAAACAGTGAAACCCCGTCTCTACTAAAAATACAAAAAAATTAGCCGGGCATAGTGGTGGGCGCCTGTAGTTCCAGCTACTCGGGAGGCTGAGGCAGGAGAATGGCGTGAACCCAAGAGGCGGAGCTTGCAGTGAGCCGAGATCGGGCCACTGCACTCCAGCCTGGGCAACTGAGTGAGACTCCATCTCAAAAAAAAAAAAAAAAAAAATTGCAATGCCATTGTGAACTCCAGGTTGTTTTAACATATGTCTTTTTCTTCTTAATTTAAGTCAACAATCTAACCTTTATTCATATGGGAAAATAGATAAAATAGATTAAAACGAAAAATGGTTTGTGGTTTTCTTTGCTTACTTGATGTCTAGTTTTCTGGCTGGAAGGTTTTGGGGAGTGGCAATATGTTACTCTGGTATTTGGCCATAAGTAGGAGTTACGCAAAAGCAAATGGTTTCACAGCATGGAAAGAAGAGGGGAGAATTTGTGCTACCAGGTTGTGTCATGGCTGTTACTAAAGGTCTTAGAGTCACACATGACCTCTTCATATGAAAATAATAATCATGTGTATGATGATATATATAAGGTAATTAGGTTAAATAGACTCTGATAAGCCCCCACCATTCCCCAGATGCCCTCTGTATGCCCTGGGCAGAAGAATTTCCTCTCTCAGAATGTTTCACACATTGTGTTTGCAATGTCAGAATGCAAAATATGTGCTTTGGTGTTTACAACAGCTTCTGTGATTTGTATGGGCCCAAGAGATAAAGAACATTAATCCCATTTACACCTGCGAAGTTTGTAATTCTACTGAATGTAGGTCACCTAAAGAAGATGGCACTTGGACCCAGGAGAACAAAGGTAATTACTCCGAGTGAACAAGAGTTAATGACATCAGCCAGCACAGTTTCAGAAAGATGTCTCCAGGAGGCTCTTGCTCAAGGGGGCCTGTTCTGCTCCCTCCAGTTTCCCAGCTTATCAACCAATGCAAAAGCTCTTATGATTTGAGTATGGGTAAGGCCCTAACATTGAAGAATAGTTCAGGTTACCATGGGCGGGAGTTGCGAACTCTACTGGGGAGTGACCAGAAGGAAATCCTAGACTTGGGAAGAACCCAGAGATCCTGAAAGCACAAACAGAAGGAGAGCAATAATCAGCATGTTCCTGGCTGATTTAGAGGAAATGGTCAGTACATGCACAGCAGAGCAACCAAGGAGAGCAGAAGAGGAGAAAAAGCAACAGCAGTGGGTTGATTCTTCATGCGACGACCACTCCCACTCACTGAGAGCTATTTGTCTATGTCCTACCTATACCTGCTCCCAGCGATTTCTTGTGGGTTAATGTCTTTCTTCGAGACCCTCGAACAGTGGAAAATAGAGAACATTTTTATTACATATATAAACACATCTGGGAATTCTCAGGAATATTGGAGGCAAATAATTACAGGAACATACTGATATCAAGTTGAGTAAGAGCCCAGAGCAGTGAGATTTGGAGTCGAGATATTCTATCTTCCATAAAGACATAATTACTCCTCATTGATTTTCAAGGCTGGGCACACTAAACCCAGATTGCACATGGGTAACACTACAAAGAATTTCCATCTGTTATTACCTTTTCTCTAATAACTCTGTAAAGTGAGCAGGGCTGATATTTTTATTCTTTTTTAATGGTGGAGAAATCACTATCCAGAGATGTTGAGTGAGGTTCAGTCTGAGCTGATACCCCAGGAATTTATTGCTTTAATTGCATATACTATGAGTTACCTGCTTAAACTTGATTTCCATGTTTGTTCATTTGTCTAAATTTCTGATATTCATATGAATGTATATAGTCTGCCTTATATTGGTATAAACTTTTTTGGTTCAAAAAAATAGATAATAGTAGTCAAACTTACCATCCTCTGTATTAAAAATATCTGGAATTAAATTTTCATCTAAGTTTTAAATTTGTTTTGGTTTTATTGATCCCTCTAGAAAATAAGATTTCTATGGAAATCCATAGAATCGTATTATAGTTAATTTTTTTGTCTTTGAAATAAATCTTAGGGGTTACCTTTTCCAACTTCTCAACCAGTAAGGAAGGAATCTTTCTGGTGAAAACAGAGCAAGAATCTAGCATTTAATTCAGTCAGTTTCTAATGTTGCTCTGCCTGCAGATTAGATATTTTCTCCATTTCAAAGGACTTTCTAAAAAGTCAGCACAGTACTAAGAAGTCCCCGTTATTCCCACATGATGAGAGGTGAACAAACTACCTTTATAGTTTCTACAGGAATGAAAAACTAATTAGAATGTTACCTGAGAGCGCCAAAAGTAGACTGAAAAATACTGAATATTTTTCAGGAAATAATTAGTTTAAATGGAAACTTCTCCAACCAGTTTTACATTTCGTATGGTGCATTCATGCTATCACTTATCTGAGTGTGCTAGTTGCTGTCTCCAGACCATCCTTTGGTCCCTTGGACAGTAAATGAAGGGCTGTGTTTAAGTCTCATACAACAGATGCCACTGCTCTTAACTGAACAGCAAACTCTTTTCCAACTTTTTGAGACAGTAGTCTCAATTTTTTGCTCCATATTCTGAATTTGCAGTTCCTACTGAATAACTAACATTTATTAAGCAATTTCTATGTACCAAGCACTATTCCAAGGACTTAACAGGGATTATATCCCTAACCCCTATAACTATCTTAAGAGATATAGATTATTAATATTAGCATCTTCCTTATACAGGTGTGAAAACTGAGGAACAGAGACTTTGACTCCCCCAAAGTCACGGAGCTGGGAACGGCAATCCAGGATTTGAATCCATGTTAAGCTCCCAAATCCACACTTGCTCTTAACCTACTTGCTGTTTTGCCCTAAGTGAAGGACACTAATTTAGGATGTGGTTTACTACCGTACTTTTGAGCAATTCAGCCATCTCTATTTATTCATTTATTCCACATCATTTATTGGGAATTTATGGAGAACCGGTTACCATACTTGGCCCTTGATAAACCCAGGAGGTAACAGACATACCTAGAAGCTGTCATATACTAAAATAGATTCCCCTAGGCTAATTTCTTTTATACCTTAGCATTTGTCCAATAATAATAGTCACAGTTTATTCTTGCTTACTATTTACCAGGTTTTACATAAGCATACATGTTATTTAATTTAATCTGTGCTTATAACAATGAATGAGTACTATAAATTGTGATATGAGAATAAAACTCATTAATATTATACAGCTACTAGTGTTAAAGTCAACATTCAAACTCAGTTTGACCAATTCTAAAGTGTTCTTTTGCAACATTCCAATGCAACAATGCATTGCAACTTTCCCATAAGTTTGTGTTGCAAGAAGTATGTGTTGAGACTGAAGTCTCAACATTTAATATGATCAATTCAAGCAGTTGGGTTCCAAGGAGCTATTTAATTGGCACTGCTCAAATAGAGAAATGCAGAAAGCTCAACTATTAATGAATTATTTACTGTTGTTTAAACATTTATGACCTTGTTTCCTTGAAGTAGAGTTATCATCAATTTATGATGGGATTCCCTTGCAGCTAAGTAATCTAAATCTTTTTAAAGTGACCTCAAAATGTGACGTGCTAAACTTCTGAGATTTGCTATAACTACTTCAGTGGGAATTAAACTGTATGACAGTTTCACCATAAACATATGTACTACTTACAGCTGCTGCACTCCTAACCCTTGCACAGTCTTAGACAATTTTGTTGAATATGAAGAAGCTCACTGAAAAGCAATTCTCTTTTGTCTGCAAAAACTATTTGGTATAACAGTCATCATCCTATCATGGTTATGGGAATTAGTCTAGGTTTGGATATTAGATCTTCCACCTACTGTCTTAGTTTCCTTCTTTATAAAATGGATATAGTAATCATAGGTATCTCACTGGGTCGACGGGAATATTAAATGTCAAAATGCATGTCTTTAAAACAAAAACAACTCAGTGAAGCCTGGCACAGAGTATGCAATCTACAAACTTCCACATTATCCCCTGTCATATCTGATTTTACTTCTTAATCATATTCCCAGCATAAGGACTCCACTCTTAACTTGCTGTATCTTCTGATTGGCAATCACAGATGTATTTATTGTCAGTTCTATTTATTTTCTTAAGTACAACTGGATCCTTACCATATGTACCCTCCAAAATTCAGGTTTTCCAGTATGACAGTTTTAAGAGGTGGGGTCTTCAAAACGTGATCAGTCACTACAGGTCCTCCCTCAAGAAGAATGGAATTAAGGCATTTGAAAACTTCATGCAGCATGCTGTTATCGCTTGCCCTTCTGCCTTCCACCATATGAGGGTTCAGCAAGAGGGGCCTAATGAGATGTCGGCATCTTGGTATTGGATTTTCCAACCTCCAGAGCTGTGAGAAATAAATTTCTATTCTTTATGAATTACTCAGTCTCACGTATTGTTATCACGGCAGAAGAAGAACTAAGACACCACCTATACTGTTCTTCCTGTTCTTTTTGGAATTGCCTCAACCTAGGTATAATCATAGATTTCACAACTTACTGGATGAGTTTTGTCAAGTCAAGCAATCAAGACCTCATTTCTAGAATCAAAAGAATGTAGAAAATATTTCCTTGGTTTCACTGACTTTGGAAATTAGAATAGCTGAATGAAATTTAGAATATAATGATGTCTTCTCTTAAAATATCTAAGTCTCACAGATTCAGCATATGGAGTCTTACTTCCCTGTCTTAGTATCAAAGGAAATCCTAACGATTACTATTAATGATCAGTTAGCCCAATTTCATGTGCCTTAGAGAGAACTGCCTGTACTGTTTAAAGGGAAGTGATGAAACAGAGCATCTTCCCTGCCTTGATTCTGGCATCAGAAAAGGATCCCACACAAAGTCTTCCTTTTGCTCCAGGCAATATCCTAAGATTCCAGAGAGGAGCAATCTGCATTGCTTACTTGACATATGTCCTCTGCTGTGGGGTGCAAGTTAGTCCTAGAGAATAATTATTTAAAAACAGCAAAAATAACTTGGTTTCATCTTTTTCCTTCAGAGACCAATTGTCTATGAGTACTTGTTAATATTTAGTGCCAAAATAAAACAGATTACAAGAAATTTTAGCAAAATAAAGTTAAGAATAGAGTCAGACTTCCTATGTCTGGAATCATATCTCTATCATCTAGCGGCTTTGTTAATCTGGAGTAAAGTAATTCAGACTTTTTCTGTGCCTTAGTTACCACATCTTAAAAATGAAGGTAATGATAATACCTACCATGTAAGGTTATTGTAAGGATTAAACAGGATGATATGCATATAATTCTTAGAAGATAGGAAGCTAGGAAGCACTCAGTTATTATTAGTTGTAATAGTAGTGGTAAGAGTAACAGAGTTTCTTCATGTCTTTCTTTTTACCTGCCTTCCTTCTCAACAAGGAGATGTTAGAATCACAAATCTGTCTCCAAGCAACTTATCTAAATGATGAAACCTGCATAGTTGGTTTTCATTTTAGCAACCAGTAAGAAAACACTTACTTGTGATTATAGCATTTTATGCACTCTGCAGACAAAGCAGGCTCTCTGCTTTCACATCTCACTCTTGAGTCTGTCAAACTACCCAGTGGAGCTATCTTTTTGAGTTGCCTGAGTGATTAGGGTACCTGAAGTGTATTTATATGTATACGTCAGGATTTGTTTATTCATTTTAGCCAATGAAGTAGTCAGTAAACATGGTTTACATGGAGAACATAAAAACTCAGTGACATTTTAATGCCAGCCAGAAGCAAGAAGGAAACTGAGCTTAGGAGTCTTCTTGATCTGGGTTCTTAAAAGTCACTAAGTAGGTAAATGCACTAGGTATTCAAATCTTGACTTAGATGAATATGTGGTGGGAGAGAGTGTTGGGGAGTAAAATCCATAGCTAAATTTCCCAGCAGATGCAAGAGTAAACTTCTAGGCTCAAATCTGACTTCCTCCTAGATTCAATAAAGAACTTAAAAGAGTTTTATCCTTGTAGGTTATACTTCTCACAAGGACACAGTGAAGACATAACCTTTACCCTGGCCTTATTAAGATCAATTTTCCATAACTGTACAACTTGGAAATATTTTCTGGCTTATGATGTTGTTACTGGCTCTACCTTATTTATCAATGTCATTTCTCATGGTGCCAGTAACTTATGTATAAATTTAAACTTTTGCCTCATATTTTATTTAATCAGAAATTAGAATCATTTTTTTTCTGGACCACATGGTGAAAAGAAGTCAATGTATTTACAGTTTGTGGAATACGGGAAGTATTTTATTAAGACTCTGAAAACTCTCCTTAGTGAGAGTCCTTGACCTACTTACCATAAACTACCAAATCCCATGTTTAAAGGAATTCTTTAGGTTTTGTTATTCTGGCTCTTCTGGATCTTGAGCTATTTTTCTTAAATCTATTACTCATGTCTTTTTCTGTCTTGGTGGGAAAGAAGTTGGACTTTCAGGCTCTGCTTTAATCAAAACAACAAAAATCCTTAAAGGCAAGCCACTCTTAGATTTTAATTCTTGCTCCCTTTAGAAAACCTATACGTTTTCTCTTTGAAAGAATGATATTCTTAAGGGCAAAGATATTATCTAACTCATTTGTGTTTGCTGCTTCTAAAAGGGGAATACCATTTAGTAAGTGTTTAATTTATATTTAATGAATGATGATAATTTATAATTCTCTTTGCTTGTCGATTCATGTGAATATTGATATTCTTAGTGAATGTAATTTAAATTTTCCATTATTTTTCTCTTATTCAGGGATATTTAAATTTCTCCATGCTCTTTAAAATAACCATGAAGACACAAAAATTTTAAAATAGGACTACCATGGAATCCAGAAGCTTTCATTTTCATAGGTCTTCTCAAAAACATGCATGGGTCCAAAGATTATCACTGATCTTAGAGGCAGAAGAATTGCAATGGCAGTAGAAAGTAACATAAATAACTTTCATCAGTTACAAAAAGTTAGTCTGACAATGCTCCTGACTTTTGGGTGGGATTGCAAAAGTTTGGGGATGCACCAGAAAGTCAAAGGAGCATTCACTCATGAGTCCATTAATATGCATTCCTTTTCATTGCTTCTATTTTTTTCCCAAATCTTTTTCTGCATTTTTTCACAAAAGCAATGATAATAACTTAGGTTTACACAATCCTTTTTATCTCAAGAGTCCCTAGCATTTTGCAAATCAAATACTTGAATATACCTCATCTACATTTAATTCTTTTTATGTCTCAATTAAATAGAAACCTAAAGCAACCCATTCTTTTCTGTTTTCATGCACTTTGATGTCTGAGGACTGACAACTTCGATTGTGCTCCTCCTAAAGCAAGTGCAGAATCTTCCTTAGCATCAAAATAGTCCTAAAGAGCTGTAATTAAAATGAAGTGGTCGATAGGCTGCTTTTGATTATAGCAGGTCAAATCAACTTAACCTTTGCAGTTTGATGACATAAAAGGTAACCCAAGGAGTGTCACTCTTCCATCCATATACTTGAATTAATCAGATTGATGTTCTGACATTCTTTACCATCTGACCAATTATATTAATAAAACTGAAATCTAGATTCCAGAAAGAGTTGGGTGCAAAAAGGAAAGACAATTTCCTTGTGAGCATCATGTTGTTCTTCTTTCCTATGGCTGCAGTAAAAAATAAATTCACAGTTCTATTTGTGAGATTGATGGATAGAATCAACTTGTGTTTAGGATGATCCAGGTTTGTTTTTCAAATCAGTATTGCAAATCCTTTGGACATAGAAAATTTTTAATGTAAATTCTGATTATCATGCATCTTACAAGACCATGTTATTTGTAAACTCTGTCACAGATGAATATTTTGAAACATAAAATTATCAAATCTACAGAGAAGTAAGCATTTTAAGAGCTCTTCTGAGTTCAGATTAATCATTACACCTGTGGAAAACCACTTTACCTCACTGAGATTCTAGCATGTTTGTCAAGGATCATTTTTCTTTCTCTTCCTAAATATGTCAATAGAAATCAAAACTCCAGCTGCTATTTTTAATTACCAGAACAAAAATCCATTATGCAGGTAGTTCAAGTTTTAATTTACCCCCTGTTATGACACTAAAATGTCAAGAGAAAAATATGTGATTCAGAGTATAATATATAGTCCGGAGAAGTTGCCTAGGAGGGAGGTCTGCTAATAGATCTATAATTTTTTTTTTTTTTTTTGAGACGGGGTCTGACTGTGTCGCCCAGGCTGGAGTGCGGTGGCCGGATCGCAGCTCACTGCAAGCTCCGCCTCCCAGGTTTACGCCATTCTCCTGCCTCAGCCTCCCGAGTAGCTGGGACTACAGGCGCTCGCCTCGTCGCCCGGCTAGTTTTTTGTATTCTTTAGTAGAGACGGGGTTTCACTGTATTAGCCAGGGTGGTCTCGATCTCCTGACCTTGTGATCCGCCCGTCTCGGCCTCCCAAAGTGCTGGGATTACAGGCTTGAGCCACCGCGTCCGGCTAGATCTATAATTTGAAAACTAAAGAGTGTTTGGAGTTTCTTCTGTGACTTAAAAATCTGTTCGATTTCTACTCTGGGCTGAATTTTAGCTAACTCTTTGCAACTTCTTTTTTATATTGCTCAAATTGGGGTCAATTTCTTACTTCTGGTTTCATAATTTAAAGAAAGCACACACTAGATTTGATCTGGCTATTCATGAAAGCATTCTAATCTGTCCCTGATCCTTTCTGGTAGTATCTAGGTGGTGTTTATCTAGCTGAAACCATGTGTGAAATTTCCAAGTATTATGTTGCTTTGTCAAGTTATTCAGAGTATTCCCATGCAAGATATAAAAACAACTGCCTCTCTCCATCCTGGCTGACAGAGCGAAACTCTGTCTCAAAAAAAAGCAGCTGCCTCTGTGTAGGTGTGGGAAATGATACTGTGACTTTATTTGACATAAACAATACAAGTGTGGATTAAATACAAATATGGGTATTCCAAAAATACAGGTGAGATCCCAAACGGCTATGTTAGTGGTCTAGGACTGTGAGTTGACATTTGTATCAGTTTATTTGGATTCTCGACCTTTGACTTTTTGACTTAGTGTCATATCACTCTCTCAACTTCCTGTCTGAGTAAAAAGATACGAGACTTCCTCTAACACCAATTTAATCTTGTGGCTCATGTCAGGGCTTTCATTGTGAGCTGCATAACCCCACCTTCTCTCCTATTCTTTTGTGATGATAACAGCAACACTGTTTCTATAGATGAAGCAGCCCATGAGCTGTTATCTGTTAGGTATCCGCATTTCCTCTCCAAAGGTGATTTTTTTTTTTTTTTTTGCTCTTTTCAGGAGACCTGCTATGAAATATACCTGCTAAAGCAAAGTTTTACAGTTTCTTTTCCACTCAGCAGGCTGAATTTCTAGGTCATACAGTAGCTTTGTTCTGCCCCAGAAGCTATTAATGAGTCAAAGTCCCACAAGAAAATAGCTAAGTTAGCCCTAAAGAGATATGTATAATAAGGCAAACATGAATAGAAATGGCCAATATTTATTGAATTCCTGTTATGTGCCAAGCACTATTCTGAGTGATTTACATGAGCTAAGTAATTAAATTGTCATCACAATAACCCTATGGGTAAAGAGTAAATCATATAAATGGAAGTAGTATATATATATTATATATATAATATATGTATATAATGTCTCTGAGATTTTATATATATATGTATGCATATATATACACATGCATACATACACACATGTATACATGGCAACATCATTCTTCCAGTTACTTATATCAAAAATTTAGAGTGATCTTCGATTACTCTCTTTCTGTCTAAATCTATGTCCATAAACATACAGCTAGAACCTGTCCATGTATGTTTAACATATATCTAGAACCTGTCCATTTATCATCTCCACTGCCTTCAACTTGGTCGAAGCCACCAGACGTCTCGCCTGGATTAATAGACTTGGAATGGGTCTTTCTTTATCTACTCTAATCTTACTTTTATCCCAATCTCTTTGCAGCACAGTGATCCTTTAAAAACTTAAGTCATATCTTGTCTCTCCTGTGTCAATATCCTACAATTGTTCTTCATTTCATTCAAACACCAAAGTCCTTACAATGCTCCATCAGGCTCTATGTGATCTGACCTCATCACTCACTGCCATTCACTCTGTTTGCTTGGCCCTAACCATGGTAGTCTCCTACCATGCACACACCAGATGCTTACGACCTTCCCTCCAGGGTTCCCTCTTTCTAGAATATTCTTCCTCTAAATACCCACTTGTCTAACAACCACCTTTTTTGGGTCCTCTTTCAAATATTACTTCCTTAGTAAAACAAAGTATGTTCCATTTACAGTCATCATTTTCATTAGTATTAAAAAATAGGCCCAGAGAGGTTAAATACTAAGACTACGCTTTAAACCTGTGCAGTTTGAATTTACAGGTAGTTCTTTTAAGTGACACACCAGAAGTATTCAAGAGTGAAAATCTAAGCCCTTTTCCTTGTTTTGCATATGGATGTAAATTAAGGGCATACATATAGAGTTTGGGGCTTGATAAAACTGGGAGACATGTACAGTCTTACCCAGGCCTACGCTTTATGACTGCGGCTTTGCCTAGGCTGTTCTGCTATTTGAAATAGCTGTTCCTACTCTTTCCTGCCCTTCATACCACATTTGGCTAAAGTGCCATCTTCTCTGCTGGGTTTTCTACATCCTCGCCAGATCTTTGGCCTATTTTGTATGTCCTCTCCTCACAATATTCAGGCTTCAATAATATACTCACTGAGTTGTACTGTGTTTCATCTATTTACATACTGTATTCATTGTTTCTGACATAATGAGTACTCAGTGAATACTGGTCTAAACATTGCATAAATGAACAAATTGTTAATCCACGTATTTTAGACACAAATTAAAATTTTGCATAAGTCAAGATTTCTGTCTTCAAAAACCTAAAACAAGTGAAATTGCCTCTGTATGCCTACATACATGTGTACATGTATGCATGTGTGTCACGAAGGTACATGCATTTTTGTTATCCCAAATTTGGAGGTATGAGGAGCTTATTTCTAATATATCTCAGCTCTCTCATCACATGATGTGGCTTCTGTCCAATAAAGTGAGGTGCTTTTCCTTGTTAAGTACATTCCATGGACACTGATGAGAAGTTCTTGTTAAAGAAAGGTTTTCAAACATACCTATGCTTTCTAGAAGGGAAGTCATACATTTAAAATAAAGAGAATATTTTGAAATAATCTCACCTTACTAGCCCAAATTGAGTACCACCACTTCCACACAATTTTATCTAGCCATTATACCTTGTTTTGCTTATTCTAAAGATATTTTTCTATTACAGATCAGTTCTGGACTGAATGTTTATATCTCCTGCAAAATTCATGTTGAAGCCATAATTTTCAGTACAGCTTTATTTTGCGATAGGACACATAAAAAGGTAATTACAGTTAAACGAAGTAATAAAGGTAGAGACCTAATCCACTAGGATTAGTGTCATCATAAAAAAGAGACTCCAGAGAGTGCTTCCCACCCTTCCCCGCTTGCCCCACTTCCCACATCTGGCCACGTGCCCTGGGCCAACCTGGAAGAAACTCAATAGGCTAGAACCTTGATCCTGGCCTTGGAGCGTCCAAAACTGTGAGAAAAAAGTTTTTGGTGTTTAAATCACGAAACCCATGGTATTTTTTAATGGCAGACTGATCAGAGTAAGACACATACTCTGGTATAATTACTGTTAATATTTCTTTCAGAAAACTCACTCTTGTTTCTTTAGATGAATAGTAAATTTGGGGACACAGAAATGGACAACCTTCCTATTCACTCATTCATGCTTGTATTACTTAGAAATAGTAAGTATTTACATTTCTTGAATAACGTGCCCTTGTCTTCCAATAAATTAAAGCTTCTTTTTTTAAATTGTATTCTGTCTTCTTTTGGCAGATTTAATATTACATTTCTCATCTTTTTTAGCTGTGAAAAAAACACACGGAAATTTCTAGGGCACTATGAGAATGGCTTTTGCTCATCACGAACACTTGGCCATTTCATTCTGAATTGTTTAGAGTAAGAAGTTAAAAATGCATGTTTCTTAAAACTTAGGCTTCAGGCAGTGATTTTAACATTTTTAGAGTCACGGTGCCTTTTGAGATTTCAGTGGAAACTATGGATCTTATAAAAATGCACATGGGCAAATACATGTAAAATTTCAGCTGTTCATGGACCTCATGAAACCCATTCGAGGACTCACTTAGGTGTTCCTGAATCCCAGGTTATGAATCGCTGTTCTAGGCAATGTAACTGTGTTTATCAGAGTAGTTGGGACTAATCGGAGCTTTCTATAAATACTTGAAAATAGAAAGGTTTTGGAGTTACATAATCTGAAATAACATTCTAAGTTTTCCACACCAATACTTCTTATGAAAGACTCTGAAGTGGGGAGGTATGAGCTTCTGATACTGGAAGTTTTATAGTACAGAGTAAACTAAGAATTCTGTAAGCTCCCTAAAACAGCCCACTGCTTTCCTGATGGAATCAACAAAGTAGGTTGCCTGTGATATTTTTAAAATCATGTGGGGAGTGTTTCAAGCCCTGATCACAGACTACACATTAAAATGAGTCACGATGGTGACCTATACTTTGAGCCATAGAGACAAACAGCCTTAAGGGAAATCAGTTTCTGAAAAGCAGCTTGTACATTCTGATATATGTCATGTTATCCTAATAGAAGAGAAGGTTGTGGAGCGCTTAGAGGGACTCCCTGCATTGGTGCACTTACAAGCTGACTCTGGAGCTCAGTCAATGCAAGGACTGCCTCAGATACTGATGGGGAGGAGGTTTGCTCCTGCTTCTCTCCATGGGCTCAACTGAGCCAGCATTAAAGCTAGAGACTCCTTCTACAGTATATCTTTCCTACTAACTCCACGGGAGAAGAAAAGAAGCAGCATATGGCATTTGTTCTTACTTCAGAAAAAAATAACCTTATAAACTCTGACTTTTAATGGCTTTAGTTTAAATGCAACAAACCAACCCTTGAGATGCAGCATAAAAATTGATGACTTTTAATGGTACTTTAATTATAATGAAAGGGAATAGAACAGTCCCTCAGTAACCCCCTTTATTATGTTAGATGCTAAAAAGCAAACACACACAAAACACTATGGTTCTTTTGTTACCAAGGGGATGCCCTGATGGATGAAAACGTGCATAGTGTACAATATGGATAACGATGTCTCTTGATTATAAACATATTCTTTCTCTTTTTAGAATGAGAAGATTCATTTAAGTCCACTGCTTTGCAAATATGGAATCAGGGTGCAATATGTTGATGGTGTTCTGTGGAGGACAACGTGCAGACGACATCTTAGACATATAGAAGAAAATATTTAAGTGCATTTGGTATTTAGAAGAAACGGATCTTTAAGAGAGAACAAAAATTCTCTCCCAGATCATCAGATAGAACAAGTTTGATGCTGCACAAGTGGCATTTTTTTGTGTGAATGCAGCAGAAATCTGTTTCTCCTGAGTCCCCTGCTATTTATGAATGCAAAGAAGAAACCAAGCTTCCTTTTCCTAATTGCATTTGGCAAATAGTCAGAATGACAGATAGGGAATGTTCTTAGTCAGTAAATTCCTTAGACAGAGCCAAACACCCTGACACACACAACAATTATATCTTCTCTCCCACCTCCCACATACACAATCACCATAGCTGTCATTTCTACCACCATTGAGAAAATACCTAAGCCATCCAGTCTTCTCTCTATGAATGTCTTTATTTCCCAGCTTCATTCTTTTAATAAATATTTGTTAGTAGATATGCTTTGGAGTTTTAAAGTCAAATCCATTTCAAGATATTCCACCTATAACTTTGAGCAAGAAATGCAGTTTTATGTTTCAGGATATTTTCTAATAGTCTTTGTGAGATTGGTTTGTTGGAAAAAGCACTGATTTTTGAATCTAGCTCTGCCAATTGTATGATCTTAGGGAAGCAGCTTAAGCTTTCTTGAACCTGTATTTTTGCATCTAGAAAATGGAAGTGACAAGTTTACTAATTTTCTCAAAGAGTTACTGTGATAAAATTAGATAACATACATGAAAGCACATGGTAAACCAAAATGTTTTCAAAATAACACCATTTTTATTATTTCTATTATATATAACTCTTTGCTTCTGACAAACCAGATCAAAGATTAAATTTACATCTGCTACCTGTAGCATTTTATACTTATAAAGTGGCACAAAAATTTCCTTTTTGTTTTATACTGTGTGTCTTCATGTCAGTTAATAGACAAGAAATAAAGCAGTCTCCTTTAGTCTGCTTAGATGGCTGTAACAAAATAACCTTAATCAAGTAGCTTATAAACAACAGAAATTTATTTCCCACAGTTCTGGAGGCTGGGAAGTCCAAGAACAAGGCACCAGCAGCTTCAGTGTGTGATGAGGAATCACTTTCTGGTTCACAGATGGCAACTTCTCCCTGAGACCTCACACAGTGGAATGGGTAAACAAGCTCTCCAGAATTTATTTTACAAAGGCACTAATCTTACTTATGAGGGCTTGGCCACATGACCTCATCACTTCCCAGAGGCCCCACCTACTAACACCATCACCTTGGGGGTTAGGATTTCAGCTTATAAATGTTGGGGGATACAAACATTCAGGCCAAAGCACAGTCCTTGGTCAAGTCTATGAAACAAGTAAGTGGGACATCTAGGTTTAGAATACAGCTGTTCTTTGGAGTACATATAAATATAGTAATTCTATACTTTCAATGTTTAAAAATTATCGTATTTTATAAATCAAAATAGACTAAAATAACACTTTTCAGATCCAGGACCCAGAAATTTAGACATCTCGTTTGATAATTATTCCTTCCTTTTATTATTTTGTCTCTGTGTTTAACACTCTACTCAAAACCTTAGTTAATTTTAATAATTAATTGGTAGACATTTGTCCCCATCTGTGCCAGTTTTATTATCTGGAAACTGAGTAATATAACACTTACTTCTGGGGTTTGTTCTGAAGATTAGACAATGTTATAGAGACAGAATCTTAGAACTCTTCTAAAAACAAGTAAGCACTGATCAGTATTACTACTTTTTCATTAGTATTATTCTCACTCAACAAATTGATTTATCACCTACCATGTGCCAGGCACTGTTATAAGGATTTAGGCTATAAAAGTTGACATAACAAACAAGATTCTAGCTCTTACAGAGTTCATATTCCAGTTTGAGGAAGAGGAAGACAGACAATAATCAATAAGCCTAATAAATGAGAGAGTATGATTATTACCATGGGAAAAATATAGGGAAGGAGGAGTGCGTAGGCAGTGTTATGATTAGGGATGAGACAGACGTACATATTTAGACAAAGTAGTCAAGGTAAGTCTAATTGAAAAGATGAATTTAACACACAATTTGAAGAAATGTGTTAGCCATACACATATCTAGCAGAAGAATTATCCAGATAGAGGCAATAGCCAGTGCAAAAATTCTCAGGCAAGAGTCCACCTACAGTGTGAGAGTATTAAAGATCTCAGATTGCCTGGAGCAGACAGAGCAGGAGGACAGTGACAACAGGTGAAGTCAAAGCGAGAACACCTTGTAAATCCCTGGAAAGACCTACACTTGGGGGCAATTGGAGGATTCAAGAGATGAAGCGTCACCATCCGATTGGTGTTTTAAGATCCCACTGACTGTTGCATTGAGAGTATTCTCTAGGGAGGTGAGGGTAGACACAGTGAGACCAGTTAGAAAGTGATTAGAGTATCAGAGGTGAGAGATTATGGAGGCTTGGACAAGCGGATAGCAGTGGGGATGGTGGTAAATTGTTTGTGGATATGCTTTGAAGGTAGAACCAACAGGATCGCCTTATGATTTAGAGTTGGAATTTGAAAGAAGTCAGAAAATAAGTTTTACAATGCCTTACATCAATTTCTAGCCACAAAAAGTTCCAAGAACTGTTTAGAGATTTAGCTGACCTACACAGATTTTGAAGTTTGCAAAAGAAGATAAGAATTAACAATAAAAACTAATGTGGGTTTTCTTCAAACAACTTCAATATTGAAAAAAGAATACCAAAGAAGGTTCGATTATTTTGCAAGGAGTGGAGGGGACTATTATCAAACATTTATTTTGCACCCCATGACTTATATTTATGTTATTGCCAGAGATATAGTATAGTTGCAGATTGAGGAAAAAAGTGAGTTATATGGAAGTGAGACAGTAGAGTTTCTTGTTTAGTGCAGACTGTGGAACCAGGTTACTTTGGGTGTGAATTCTGTTCTATTACTTACTAATAATTTAGCCCTGAACTCACAAGGTTATTGTAAGGATTAGACAAATTATTCAAAGAAAAACAGTTTAGAATAATATCTAGAAATTTGTGTCATATTAGTTTTAGGTATTATTCTGTGTGTGTGTATGCACGTGTGTTGGGGTTGTTTTACGTTGCTCTTTTATTGCTATCTTACACTTCCATTACGCAGCAAGTTTGCAAAATGCTAGCTTATTTTGTAAGTTGATCATTTTCTGATCATATGCTCAACTCAGATGAATCTTATTTATAAACCAATATAACAACTTAGTTGTTTCCTCTGAAATTAATACCGTCAAAATAACCAAACACACATGTCAGCAAGTATAAAATTCTCTTCCAGAACATTCCTCCAACAATGGAAAAACAATGTCAGAAAGCAAAAGGTGGTTGAAAACTTTAAAAATGTTTTTATAATGTTGTGGCAGCTTGGTACATCATCGTTTCCTGTAAGAATACTTGGAAAAGAAACAAGAATCCTAATATCACTTAGTTAGCAAAAATATTTTCTAGATGGTAATGGGGACCTACATAATTATCATTTTTCCATAGATCCCCATTTTTAGTAGTGCTGGTATATGACAATATGTATTTCTTCTTTTATTACAAAACCTTCTCCATTACTTGAATATGACTCCAGTGCATGTGGTCATTTTCAGGATTTCAACCTATTTTGCATTAATTGTATCATTATATGTGAATTGATAGTTTCCTGATTGCCTAGTAATATTGAGGAGTGCACATCCACCTCATTAATAATATACACATAAGTCATGTTTCAAAGTGTATTATTTTTTGAAAGATATATGTAATCAATTAATCTCATGTGTGAATGAATTCTAGTTAGCTCCATCATAAGAAGCTGTTTCTCCCAATTGTGAGTATCTGACTCCTATAACATAGTACTGTATTCTGAGACTCACTCCTTACTTTTAGTAATTATGAAAGAGAGAAGGGGAAAGAAGAAGAACAAACACTGTTGTCTAGGGATGGAATGTGGTTCTCCTTGAGGTCTCTTAGTGAGTGAGGATTAAAAACCTATTGCTACTTGGGCAAAGTTTTGCAGCTGTCACTATGGAACCCATCAGATTCAACGTGGGAGCCATATTCCAAAGGTCTGTGATCTCAAGATGACAGCTCAAAGCCCCAAAGTGATTTAAAAAAAAAAAATGCAGAGTTAGCTTATTTTAATCATTAATCATTTTTGTGTAATTTGATTTTTCTCCTCATCTGTTTTAAACCCACCCAGACATTTTTGTTTTTCTTTTGAGTGCTCCCAGGCATTTGTTTTACCCAATGCAATTAAAAATTCATTATGTGATCCACAGAGTTCATCTGAATTTGGCACTGCTTTGGAAGTTTCAGTTATTTGCCTGGGCCAAGAGGAATTCTTTTGAGAAGATAAAATATGGGATTTTAGCAATAATGATGTTGCTTTGGCTTATGTAAATACTTAATTAGTGCTGCAGGAAAACACACCATTAACTTTCAATAATATTTTCTGGAACAGAAAATATAAAAGGCAAAGTTTATGTTATTTAGGATACATTTACAACAAGGATGTGCACATATACACACTAATAAAATTATAAGGACCACTATATTATTAAAGAAAAAATGACTACTCCAAAGTGAAATTGATCACATTTATTAGATTTTATTATCAGAAGAATTTGAAATAATGTTGATTGGATCTAATGTTCTGATTCCACAAATTACTCTTACATATGATATCTGTTTTAAAGCCACTGCATGCATATCTTATCAAATGCTGGGAAAATAAAACAATATTGCCAAGAAAAAAATTCTTTCGTACCAATACAGAAGAAAGAACACAATTTGTTACTGAGAAGCATTGTCAGATTTATATGGATGTAAGGTAGCATGAAAGTGACTACAAACTCTGGACTGAATTTCACACAAATTTACTGAGTAAAGTAGAAGAAAAACACATGAAAATGTCTCGTATCTTCTTGAAAGATAAATAGATGTACCTGGTGATTATCTCCTGTAAAGTACATAATGAAATCATGAATTGATTTGGAAGTATGTTTGCAGTCCCAAGGAACAGACAGGCCCAAGACTTTGCACTTTAAAATAAAAAGTTCAAGCTTCATATTAAGCCTGTCATGTTTACAAACAGACACTCTAAGGAGAGAATGGGGAGGCAGCTGCCTCCCTTGTTTTTATGAAACAAAGATAATTTAATTTCATCATTTCACCCTTACACAACTGAGAATAAGAAATAGAGAGCCAAGTGGACTGTATGTGTATGCATATATTGTGTGCGTGTGTATATGTTTCTTTTTATTATTATTATTATTATACTTTAAGTTCTAGGGTACATGTACATAACGTGCAGGTTTGTTACATATGTATACTTGTGCCATGTTGGTGTACTGCACCCATCAACTCGTCAGCACCCGTCAATTCGTCATTTATATCAGGTATAACTCCCAATGCAATCCCTCCCCCCTCCCCCCCATGATAGGCCCCGATGTGTGATGTTCCCCTTCCCGAGTCCAAGTGATGTCATTGTTCAGTTCCCACCTATGAGTGAGAACATGCGGTGTTTGGTTTTCTGTTCTTGTGATAGTTTGCTAAGAATGATGGTTTCCAGCTGCATCCATGTCCCTACAAAGGACGCAAACTCATCCTTTTTTATGGCTGCATTATATTCCATGGTGTATATGTGCCACATTTTCTTCATCCAGTCTGTCACAGATGGACATTTGGGTTGATTCCAAGACTTTGCTATTGTGAATAGTGCCTCAATAAACATACATGTGCATGTGTCTTTATAGCAGCACGATTTATAACCCTTTGGGTATATACCCAGTAGTGGGATGGCTGGGTCATATGGTACATCTAGATCTAGATCCTTGAGGAATCGCCATACTGTTTTCCATAATGGTTGAACTAGTTTACAATCCCACCA
This sequence comes from Colobus angolensis palliatus, assembly GCF_000951035.1. Lineage (NCBI taxonomy): Eukaryota > Metazoa > Chordata > Mammalia > Primates > Cercopithecidae > Colobus > Colobus angolensis. Next base: position 262,368 of record NW_012118443.1, read on the forward strand.
ACAGTGTAAAAGTGTTCCTATTTCTCCACATCCTCTCCAGCACCTGTTGTTTCCTGACTTTTTAATGAAACCACAATGAGATACCATCTCACACCAGTTAGAGTGTGTATATGTTTCTTTCTTGCTTTCTTTATAAATTACTGACTTTACTGGATCATGAATGGTAGCTATAATTAATTTTACAGAATTTTAATATGAGCAGTCAGCATATAATTAAAATCACTTCCCATATATTTGAAAGTCGTTTGTGTGGTTATATCAACTATACCATCTTCTGATTAAATTAGACTCAAATAAAAAAAAATGTGAAACCACTTAATTGTGACAGAAAAACTTTAAAAGATTCAAAAGAAAGTGCTTACTACCTAAAAATAACCAGTTGCAAATTTTAAAAGAAATTGTAAAATATGTCATTCTAAATAACAAAACAACTCAGCAAATACATACCGAAACATATACAACTCATATGAAGAAAATTATTAAAATGTATTAAGGGACATACATATGTCTATCACTAGAGATAACTTATTCTTGACAAGAAAGATGCAACACTATAAATATATAGTGTTTATAATAAACACTATTAAAGCATAAAATATAACACTATTAAAAAATAAATATAAATACATGACTGTCAATCTCTAAGAATGATAAAAATTCAGTGAAAAAGATGTAATTTTTTCCTGACAAAATTATAATTCAGCCAAAAGTATACATTTTTGAGAAATCAGGAAATTCTGAAAAACTGAAAAACTTTAAGTCTGTCTCTCCTCATTTATAAAATATACTGTGTAAAATTTTAGTAATTAAGCTAATTTTGTACTGTAATAGACATATATGGGACAAAAGAGATTTCAATAAAAGTTTTTAAATTTCAAAAAGAATACAGATTTAAATGTGAATATTAAAACAAAAATTATAGGAAAAAATATGAGAGTTTTTTGATAATTTATTTTATTTTATAATTTCAACTTTCATTTTAGATTCAGGGGTACGATTTCAGGTGCAGGTTTGTTACTTAAGTATATTGCATTATGATGAGGTCTTGTGTACAGCGGATTTTTTCACTCAGGAACTGAGTATAGTACCTGATAGTTTTTCAGCCTTGCTCTCCTTTGCTCCTCCATAGCCCCCAATGTGTATTGTTGCCACCATCATGTCTACAATTATCCAGTGTTTACTCCCACTTATAAGTGATAACGTGTGTTATTTTGTTTTCTGTTCCTGTGTTAATTCACTTAGAACAACGGCCTCCAACTGCATCCATGTTGCTGCAAAACACATGATTTTGTTCTCTTTTATGGCTGCATAGTATTCCATGGTGTATATATACTGTATTTTCTTTACTCAGCCCACCACCATTAAGCACCTAGGTTCATTCCACATTGTTGCTATTGTGAATTGTGGTACTATAAATATATGAGTGCTTGTGGTTTTTTGGTAAAACAATTTATTTTCTTTTGGATATATATCTAGTAACGGGATTCCTGGGTCAAATGGTAGTTCCATCTTATCTTTGAAAAATCACCAAACTGCTTTCCATACTGGCTGAACTAACATTCCCAACGAACAGTGTATAAATGTTCCCTTTTCTCTACAGCCTCTCCAGCATCTGTTGTTTTTTGACTTTATTGTAATAACCATTCTGACTGGTGTGAGATAGTATCTCATTGTAGTTTTTATTTGCATTTCTCTAATGATTAATCATGTGGAACTTTTTTTATGTGTTTCTTGGTCACTGTGTGTCTTCTTTTGAGAAGTGTCTGATCATGTCTCTTGCCCATTTATAATGGGGTTGTTTTTGCTTCCTGAATTGTTTAAATTTCTTATGGATTCTGGATATTAGACATTTGTTAGACAAATAGTTTGTGAATAATTTCTCCTATTCTATAGGTTTTTGTTCACTCTGTTGATAGTTTCTTTTGCTATGCAGAACTTTAATTAGATCCCACTTGCCAATTTTTGTTTTTGTCGCAGTTACCTTTCAGAACTTGGTCAGAAATCTTTCCCCAAGATATGATAAGTTTTAAAGCAGAATTTAGATGAGGAAGGGCTTTTTAATATATCACTAAATACAGAGAGCAAAGGAACTTTGGTAGGCTTAATTATAAAAATAAGTAAATAAGAATTAAATTTATCTATGGCAAAATGTATGACTTTAAAAAATTATCATACAAATACTAAATTTGGAAAATAATATTTGCTACACATTTGATGGACAAGAAATTGATAATTCTAGTATAGTATGCAAATAGCTCTAAAATAAAAAGCACAAAACATTCAGGCAACTTACAAAAAAATGCAATTTTAATATACTATTTAAAAATTCAACTTGGCTAACTGAGAAAATGAAATAAATACAAAATTGATTACATACTTTTCATCTATCAGATGGACCCATCTCCCCCTAAAGAACAAAAAGACATACAAAAGCACAAAATTGCGAATGTATCCTATCTTGTTGGTAAGAATGTAAATTAATGCAAATCTTTAAAAGATCATCTGACTACATTCACCAAAATTTAAATATATATTCACCATGACTCAGGAAATAATTCCAAGGAGATAATTGCCAAGTGGTTAAATATGTCTAATATGAATGCTTATTGTTACGTTGTTATAACAGTGAACTATTGCAAACAAACTTAAGGTCCACAAACAGGGTCTGCTTAAATAACCAGCCATGATAGTCTTGTATTTTAATTTATTTGAGTAAAGATATTTATCCTGGAATTCTTTAAAGCCTATTAAAATAATAAGGTATAGCTATACTGGTAGTGACACAGAATTAACTTTCTGATGTATTACTTAGTGAAAAAGAGCACATAACAACACAATATTTACAAAATAACCTCATTGATATAAAATTCATCTGTGTGTTTGTGTGTGTGTGTGTGTGTGTCTAAATATATGTGAAGGGAGTCACTTGGAAAGATGAAAGATTTGAATGTTTTCCCATCTAGTTTTTCTATATTCCAATGAGTATTCTTTGAAAAAAATTATAATTGTGATGGATCACACAAACAGAACCAATGACAAAAACTACATGATTATCTCAATAGATGCAGAAAAGGTCTTCAACGAAATTCAACAGCCCTTTATGCTAAAAACTCTCAGTGCACTCTATTGATGGAAAAATCTCAAAATAATAAGAGCTATTTGTGACAAACCCACAGCCAATATCATACTGAATGGGCAAAAACTGGAACCATTTGTTTGGAAAGCTGGCACAAGACAAGGATGCCCTCTCTCATCACTCCATTCAACATAGTATTGCAAGTTCTGGCCAGGACAATCAGGCAAGAGAAAGAAATAAAGGATATTCAATTAGGAATAGACGAAGTCAAATTGTCTCTGTTTGCAGATGACACAATTGCATATTTAGAAAACTCCATTGTCTCAGCTCAAAATCTCTTTAAGCTGATAAGCAACTTCAGCAAAGTCTCAGGATGTAAAATCAATGTGCAAAAATCGCAAGCATTCCTATACACCAATAACAGACAAATAGCGGGCCAAATCATGAGTGAACTCGCACTCACAATTGCTACTAAGAAAATAAAATACTTAGGAATACAACTTACAAGGGATGTGAAGGACCTCTTCAAGGAGAACTACAAACCACTGCTCAAGGAAATAAGAGAGGACACAAACAAATGGAAAAACATTCCATGCTCATGGATAGGAAGAATCAATATCGTGAAAATGGTCGTATTGCCCAAAGTTATTTAGAGATTCAATGCTATCCCCATCAAGCTACCACTGACTTTGTTCACAGAATTGGAAAAAAAATACTTTAAAATTCATATGGAACCAAAAAAGAGCCTGCATAGCCACAAGAATCCTAAGCAAAAAGGACAAAGCTGCAGGCATCATGCTACCTGACTTCAAACTATACTACAAGGCCACAGTAACCAAAACAGCACGGTACTGGTACCAAAACAGATATATAGACCAATGGATCAGAACAGAGGCCTCAGAAATAATGCCACACATCTACAACCATCTGATCTTTGACAAACCTGACAAAAACAAGCAACGGAGAAAGGATTCCCTATTTAATAAATGCTGTTGGGAAAACTGGCTAGCCACATGCAGAAACTGGATCCCAGCTAAAACTGGATCCCTTCCTTTCACCTTATACAAAAATTAACTCAAGATGGATTAAAGACTTAAATGTAAGACCTAAAACCATAAAAACCCTAGAGGAAAACCTAGGCAATACCATTCAGGACATAGGCATGGGCAAAGTCTTCATGACTAAAACACCAAAAGCAATGGCAACAAAAGCCAAAATAGACAAATGGGATCTAATTAAACTAAAGAGCTTCTGCACAGCAAAATAAACTATTATCAGGGTGAAGAGGTAGCTACAGCATGGGAGAAAAATTTTGCAATCTATCCATTTGACAAAGAGCTAATATCCAGAATCTACAAAGAACTTTAACAAATTTACAAGAAAAATCAAACTGCCCCATCAAAAAGTGGGAGAAGAATATGAACAGACGCTCCTCAAAAGAAGACATTTATGCAGCCAACAAACATATGAAAAAAAGCTCATCATCACTGGTCATTAGAGAAATGCAAATAAAAACCACAATGAGAAACCATCTGATGCCAGTTAGAATGGTGATTATTAAAAAGTCAGGAAAGAACAGATGCTAGAGAGGATGTGGAGAAATAGGAATGCTTTTACACTGTGGGTGGGAGTGTAAATTAGTTCAACCATTGTGGAAGACTGTGTGGCAATTCCTCAAGGATCTAAAACTAGAAATATCATTTGACCCAGCAATCCCATTACTGGGTATCTACCCAAGGGATTATAAATCATTCTACTACAAGGACATATGCACATTTATGTTTATTGTGGCACTGTTCACAATAGCAAAGACCTGGAACCAACCCAAATGCCCATCAATGATAGACTGGAAAAGAAAATGTGGCACATATACACCATGGAATACTATGCAGCCATAAAAAAAGAATGAGTTCATGTCCTTTGCAGGAACATGGATGATGCTGGAAACCATCATTCTCAGCAAACTATCACAAGGACAGAGAACCAAACGCCGCATGTTTTCACTCATAAGTGGGAGTTGAACAATGAGAACACATGGACACATGGAGGGGAACATCACACAGTGGGGCCTGTCAGGGGCTGGGGGGCTA
>NW_012118443.1:268308-288569 GCF_000951035.1 Colobus angolensis palliatus
CGATCTCCTGACCTCGTGATCCGCCCGTCTCGGCCTCCCAAAGTGCTGGGATTACAGGCTTGAGCCACCGCGCCCGGCCTTATTATTCTTTCTTGATCCCAGATCATGAATCACTGACTTCTCCAGTGGTTTTATTATCTTATATTGTGTAAACCAAACAGATTTACTCTTTGGTTTGGGGCCTGGAAATATGAAGGGGAGAGTGCATGGGCTTAACTGTTTAGTGGAATTTTCAGTTCATCAAATGTTTTGCCTTTATATGTAGTGAAAGTTTCTGGCTTTCCCCATCAGATACTTTTCTAATTACTTCATTCCAATTCATTATAGATTTGCTTTGGATGGAGACCAGGTCTATTAACTCTCAATTTCATCAAGAGTCCCGGCAAAATTTTCAGTCTGCCAATGCTTGTCATTAAGCTATGCGTTTCTGTAAGGGACATTTGTTTCTAAATAGCAACATGGCCTGATTTATATTGGAAATCTTTCAAATTGCATTAAACTGCTCTTGATTGAATTAGCAGTTTCCAAGCTTCTTTCTTACAGCTGTCATGGAGTAGAACTGCACAATCTGTTCAGCTGGTTCCAGGGCAGGTGTTTTGTCTTGACAAAAGGTTTTTTCTTTAAACCAGCCTGTCTGGAGATTGTATGTCTTCTTAGGAGGATTATGAGAGGAAATCAAGGAGAAACTTTTTTTTTTTTTGGCACCAGCAACTTTACTTTTAGCTTATCAGTTAGCCTAAATCCTCTGGGCTACCTGCTTAGCAGTTTAGCAAAACTAAAAATATGGTTACTGAACCACAGGATACAACAGGGGAACAAAACCTGAGCTCTGGAAAGCCAGATGCTTTTGAAAGAAATTGAAACATATAAATAATAGGAATGGTTAATATAATATTTAACCATCTTTGTTGTGACTTGGTATTTAAGCCTTCCAATTTCATGATGTTCATAAAAATGTTTTGGAGAAACAGTCTTATGGGAAGGACTGGACTGTATTGCTGGAGGGAAATTAGGAGGGTGAGGGAGAAATACCTTATTCTGTACATAATAAAACTTACATCAGAAGAATTTAAGGGATCCTAACAGACCCAGGGATGGTTAATGGTAGAGCCAGGGTAAGAATACTAATACTGGATGGGCGTGGTGGCTCGTGCTTGTAATCCCAGCACTTTGGGAGGACGAGGCGGGTGGATTGCCTGAAGTCAGGAGTTCGAGGCCAGCCTGGCCAACATGATGAAACCCTGTCTCTACTAAAATTACAAAAAATTAGCCGGATACAGTGGCAGGCGCCTGTAATCCCAGCTATTCGGGAGGCTGAGACAGGAGAATCACTTGAACCTGGGAGGCGGAGGTTTAGTGAGCTGAGATGGTGCACTCCAGCCTGGGCAACAAAAGCTAAACTCCATCTCAAAAAAAAAAAAAAAAAAACCCACCTAATTCAGGTCATCATATAAATATGCATCATTTAAAGTGTAAAACTCCTGTCTTCTAGAAACTTAAAATCAAGACAGGACCATGGGACTGCACCACTGTGTATACATACACACACACAATAAAACAAGCACCACTTGAAGACAACAAAACTCTTCCAGATCAGCAAACCCTAGTGGAAATGTGTGAATCAACAAACCCTAATATGTTCATCTGAACCACCTGTAGGAAAAGAACAATAGGACATTCAAAAGTAAGTGAAAAGTCAACAATTTTTTAAAGGAGTTTACTAGCAATAAAATGATCATTAATTGTGAGAAAAGATAAGCGAAACAATATGTTTAGCATGTGACATGTGGTAGTTTCTGCTTGATGAGACTTGGATGAGTTTGAACATGAAATATTCTCATATGTCAATCTCTGCGGCTGACAGGGCCTTGGGAGAAGCTAACACTGAGTGGAGAATATAGGACTGATCTGTAGAAAAGAACCCTCCTCAGAGATGAGATGCAGAGAAGGTAACTGGGTAATACAAAAATCCTCAAGTAAGGTGGTGAGGTTTTTTGCCATCATCAATACAAAGATGTCCAATCTGGTGAACACAAACTGTCAAGAGAGACATCCCAAGTGTAAACTCTCTTTGTAAGTCATGAGGTCAGGTAATTATGTTAGAAAATACCCAGAAAATTGCAGCCTTTTCCATTCATGTGGACGATACGGCCCAGCGTCCAACTCTGGGGAAGCAAGGCTGGCAGGAGCCGAACAGTACAGAAATCTTTCTGGTCCTAGAAAGAGTCTAGGGTCCTGGGGAGAGGATTAGATCAACCAATTGTGGACATACTGTTGACCATCTGGATAGTGTTAGAAAATGAAACAGTTCTAAGAAATTAAGTGACAGACCAACAATCAAGTAATGACTTACCACACAATGAACAGGTTTTATGACCTATAATGTGCTTATAAAGTCTAGTTCGTGTGATAATTACAAATATTAAATGAGATATTAAATATAAGAAAGATGCCTCATGTAGTCCCTGGCACACACAGAACTTCAATAAGTGTTATGTACTATGTAATTAGGGCACATATTGGTTTTCATTGGCCCCAAATTTTTATCAAAGTTTGCACATTTATTTAAAATAAGTTGTTCTGCAATATACCTCCATGTTGTAATTATTTAGGTAAACACATAGTGAGGGATTTTGGTTCACTGAGATACAGAAAGGAAATAATTTTATATATTTTAACAACCATGCAAAAATTCTTCTTACTGTCTGAGTATTCTCTTAATTAACTACTGAAAGAGTTAGATATGCTTTTCCTAAGGAAGCATGTCTGGAGGTTGGAAGGGAGACTGGAAGTTAGGAAAGATCCCTTCCACAGTACCTTTGGGAAATTAATGCTTTTCTGTACAAACCTTTCCTAAAAAAGTTTGAAGGGTGACCCATATGCATATATCACTGTGTTTAAAATGTTAAAAGATGGCATAGTAGAGGCTTAGTCACCCTACCCCTGGTATGGCTAAGAACAGAGGATATTAACAACATTCAACAAAATTTATGGTACTACTAACAAATAATGCAATAGAAAAGAAATACATTCCAATTTCTAAATAAGCTAAATTCTGCATTATAAACTCTATATAAATTATAGATAATATATGATTTTATATAGGTCAACCAAAACTAAGACTGGTGAAACAGAAATAATTTGATAAAGATTTATTGGAACCCAAATGTGACTATCAACCCAGGAAGACACCAACAAAATTGGGAGTTCCAGAATCTGCTACAAATTGGAAAACTTTCAGAGGAAAGTTTAGAAAGGAAGAGGACTCCAGATACCAGAACTGTCCTTTTCACTGGAGGGTACAATACTGAGGTTACAATCATCAGCTACATCTTGTAACATATATTAATAGATGAAAATAGCTAAGCTAAAATGTTCACCTGCAAAGTAATCAGTAAAGCTTCATGATTCATAAACAAATCAGTGTCCTTTTCAATATGTCAACAATTTGGGGAACTCACAATAAGATTCTTTACTCAGAGACAGGATGTTTCCATGAATCACAAGACATCTCCTGGGCGGGTTAATTTGAACGCCTGTCAAATGTGACTGTAAGTTATCTCAAACACATGCACACCACACACACACACACACACACACACACTTGCTTGCCAATCAGAAGTATTCCCGTGTTTTAACATACCAGTAGCCCATTTCATGAGAACTGCATGATCCAGTCTTCATTTAGTTTTTTGGCCTCTTTTCTTTTTTTTTTTTTTTTGAGACGGAGTCTGGCTCTGTCCACCAGGCTGGAGTGCAGTGGCGGCGCTATCTCGGCTCACTGCAAGCTCCACCTCCCGGGTTCCCGCCATTCTCCTTCTCCTGCCTCAGCCTCCCGAGTAGCTGGGACTATAGGCGCTCGCCACGGCGCCCGGTTTTTTTTTTTTTTTTTTTTTTTTGTATTTTTAGTAGAGACGGGGTTTCACCGTGGTCTTGATCTCCTGACCTTGTGATCCGCCCGCCTCGGCCTCCCAAAGTGCTGGGATTACAGGCGTGAGCCACCGCGCCCGGCTTTTGGCCTCTTTTCTTGCCAACTCTCTCCTCCCCTCTGCTTTCCAGCTTCATTAAATGGCTTCCGTTTCCCTCAATGTGCCATGCTGTTTCATACCTCCCTGCTTTTCTCACACCACTTTCTTTGCCCAGGATAGATTCAGCCTATGTTTTCTGCCTGGGAAATGTCTCATCATTGCTCAAAAGCTACCTCATGCCATTTTCTCAATGAATACTTTCCTGACTCTCCAATACTGGGATCCTGGTTTATTCTTACTTCTTTCACATTGATAAGCAATTTTGTAACTCCTAGAATTATACTCATAAAGCTAGTTTCCATTTATTCAAGCACTTGGACACCGGTAGTATGGTTAGGGTCTCCTGGCTTGTGCCATGGCAGGGGTGACCATATCAAATGTAGAAAAATATCTTGCTCCTGGTGTACTTTGAGTGTAAGTAAATAAATCCCCAATGAAATATTTGGATGGGAACCTGCACTGCTTTCTAACAAAATGCAGCTGAATATCTATCTGATGCTAAGTCAATAGCAGCCAACAGAACTTCCCTCTCTCTCTCTATTGAAAGGATGAATAAACACCATAACTAAAGAAAATATCTAAAAGAGCAGGTAAAACATGAGATGTGTGATACCACTCTGGAAACCCAGAGAGCTTCCTTTTTGCAGGAGAAAGCAAAAGGAAATTTTATGGAATAGTACTAGTTTTCTGAACAAGATTCAAGCACCTTTGAAATTAGAATCAAGACGTGTAAAGAAAGCAAGTTAAAACCAAAAAGTAAGTCCTACAAGATTTGTGAAATGATGATAATGCCTCTGGTAGCTAATAATTTACTAATTATACTACCATTTCTCCATGATGACTTTTATAACACTTCTCTCTCAAGACTTCTATTAAACAACAAAATAAATATGTTCAACAGCTCTATAGCTACAAACAACTCTAAATATTTGTTTGGAATTGCACACTAACAACCCCAGATTTGTATTCATAGTAAAATGGAGAGAATGCCAGATGGGATGCTACATGGAGATGTGTTTCTCACATTCTAATTACCTGTGGTTGATGATAACTACCAAACAAGTTAGCCTTCCTTAGATCCACTCGCCACAGGACTGTCCCCAGTCCCTGTCCCTCGTTTTCATGTGGTGCAGATGGAATGCCCAGGGCAAGGACTGGAAGCACAATAATGGAAAGAAGCTGAGTCTGGAGAGGCTGTTGTGGAAAAGCACTCAAGCTTTTATATATTATTAAGTCACAAATATAAGAAGAAAAAGAGTGAATACATTTGTTTCATTTTATCTTCAAGGCAATATCACTTATTATTGTATAATTTTCAGTATGTTCTTCAGAATAATTTTACATTTTTCAGGATATAAAGTTTCACTGTTTCCCTGAAAATTTTTGCTTGTTATCTTCAGACCAAATACACCTTGTTCAGGTTTCTTTTTATGCTCCTAATTAAGAGTAAAGAATCCCTGTAAGAGTCTATCTAATTATTTTTATCCTCTTTGGCCTGGGTATGAATAGGTGAAGCACCTTGCTATCTTCCCTTTCCAAGAATCTGTTCTCAGCATTTGTATTTCTATAATACATGGCCCAAAGGAAAAGCAGCTCATTTCTACTCATTTGGGTTAATTTTGTTAAATTCAGTTTTTTGATATGCTCCTCTGAAAAAGGAGGAGTTTATGGATATGTAATATTGAAATGGAAAAATTCAAAATGCATATTGAAAAGCATTTTAATGACCACTTCTTCTGAGATACATTACCAGCATGGGCAGGAATGGTTCCTTTCTGCCTCAGAGATCTCCTTTTCACACATCTCAGATGTCTCCACATCTTCAGTGTCACATGTAGGCAGAGTAGATGTAACATCATATTACAGGGATGATTTCATGAACTTGAGAAAACCTCATACTCACTTAGATCTTGTTTCATCAGTTCTTATTATATCTTTAGATCTACAATAAGCAATATACTTTAAATTGTAACTAACCTGACAGAAGTGGACAAGCTAAAATGCAAAAGTAGAAAGGATTTCTGGCAAGATGGCCGAATAGGAACAGCTCTGGTCTGCAGCTCCCAGTGAGATTGATGCAGAACACGGGTGATTTCTGCATTTCCAGCTGAGGTACCTTGTTCATCTCACTGAGTCTGGTTGGACAGTGGGTGCACCCCAAGAGGGTGAGCCGAGGCAGGGCAGGTCATCACCTCACCCAGGAAGTGCAAGGGGTTGGGGGATTTCCCTTTCCTAGCCAAGGGAAGCCGTGAAAGACTACACTGGGTGCAACGTAAATTCCTGCCCAGCTACTGTGCTTTTCCCATGGTCTTCACAACTGGCAGAACGGGAGCTTCCCTCCAGTGTATGGCTCAGTGGGTCCCATGCCCATAGAGCCCAGCAAGCTAAGATCTGTTGGCTTGAAATTCTTGCTGCCAGCACAGCAGTCTAAGATTGACCTGGCAGGCTGGAGCATGGCAGGGGGAGGGGTGTCCACCATTACTGAGGCTTAAGTAGGCAGTTTTATGCTCACAGTGTAAACAAAGCCGCTGGGAAGATCAAACTGGGCGGAGCCCACCGCAGCTCAGCAAGGTCCGCTTCCTCTCTAGATTCCATCTCTGTGGGCAGGGCATATCTGAACAAAAGGCAGAAGCCCCAGTCAGGGACTTATAGATAAAACCCTCATCTCCCTGAGACAGAGCACCTGGGGGAAGGGCAGCTGTGGGCACAGCTTCTGCAGACTTAAATGTCCCTGCCTGACAGCTCTGAAGAGAGCAGTGGTTCTCCCAGAATGAAGTTTGAGCTCTGATAACAGACAGACCGCCTCCTCAAGTGGGTCCCTGACCCCCTTGTAGCCTGACTAGGAAACACCTCCCAGGAGGGGCCAACAGACACCTCATGCAGGAGAGCCCTGGCTGGCATCTGACGGTGCCCCCCTGGGATGAAGCTTCCAGAGGAAAAATCAGGCAGCAATATTTGCTGTTCTGCAGCCTCTGCTGGTGATACTCAGGCAAATAGGGTCTAGAGTGGAGCTCCAGCAAACTCCAACAGACCTGCAGCTGAGGGACCTGACTGTTAGAAAGAAAACTAACAAACAGAAAGGAATAGCATCAACATCAACAAAAAGGACATCCACACCAAAATCCCATCCTTAGGTCACCAACAATAAAGACCAAAAGTAGAAAAAACCACAAAGACGGGGAGAAACCAGCACAGAAAGGATGAAAATTCCAAAAACTAGAACACCTCTTCTCCTCCAAAGGATCACAACTCCTTGCCAGCAAGGGAACAAAACTGGACAGAGAATGAGTTTGACGAGTTGACAGAAGTAGGCTTCAGAAAGTGGGTTATAACAAATTTCTCTGAGCTGAAGGAGCATGTTCTAACCCATTGCAAGGAAGCTAAAAACCTTGAAAAAAGATTAGACAAATGGCTAACTAGGATAAACAGTGTAGAGAAGAACATAAACGACCTGGTGGAGCTAAAAACACAGCATGAGAACTTCGTGAAGCATACACAAGCTTCAGTAGCCGAATCGATCAAGCAGAACAAAGGATATCAGTGATTGAAAATCAAAATTAATGAAATACAGTGAGAAGATTAGAGAAAAAAAGAGTGAAAAGAAATAAAGCCTCTGAGAAATATGAGACTATGTGAAAAGACCAAATCTACCATTGACTGGTGTACCTGAAAGTGACGGGAAGAATGGGACCAAGTTATAAAACACTCTTCAGGATATTATCCAGGAGAACTTTCCCAAGCTATCAAAGTAGGCCAACATTCAAATTCAGGAAATACAGAGAACACCACAGAGATATTCCTTGAGAAGAGCAACCCCAAGACACATAATCATCAGATTCACCAAGGTTGAAATGAAGGAAAAAGTGTTAAGGGCAGCCAGAAAGAAAGATTGGGTTACCCACAAAGGGAAGCCCATCAGACTAACAGAGGATCTCTCAGCAGAAACTCTACAAGCCAGAAGAGAGTGGGGACCAATAATCAACATTCTGAAAGCAAATAATTTTCAACCCAGAATTTCATACCCAGCCAAACTAAGCTTCATAAGTAAAGGAGACATAAAATCCTTTACAGACAAGCAAATGCTGAGAGATTTTGTCACCACCAGGCCTGCCTTACAAGAGCTCCTGAAGGAAGCACTAAATATGGAAAGGAACAACCAGTACCAGCCAGTTCAAAAACATGCCAAATTCTAAAGACCATTGATGCTATGAAGAAACTGCATCAACTAATGGGCAAAATAACCAGCTAACATCATAATGACAGGATCAAATTCACACACAACAATGTTAACCTTAAATGTAAACGGGCTAAATGCCACAATTAAAAGGCACAATTAGATAAAGAGTCAAGACCCATTCGTGTGCTGTATTTAGGAGACCCATCTCACATGCAAAGACACACATAGGCTCAAAATAGAGAAATGGGGCCAGGTGTGGTGGTTCACACCTGTAATCCCAGCACTTTGGGAGGCTGAGGTGGGTGGATCACCTGAGGTCAGGAGTTTGAGACCAGCCTGACCAACATGGATAAACCCCATCTCTAATAAAAATACCAAATTAGCCGGGCATGGTGGCACATGCCTGTCATCCCAGCTACTCAGGAGGCTGAGGCAGGACAATCGCTTGAACCCAGGAGGCGGAGGTTACAGTGAGGGGAGATTGTGTCATTGCACTCCAGCCTGGGCAACAAGAGTGAAACTTCATCTCAAAAATAAATAAATAAATAAATAGATGGAGGAAGATCTACCAAGCAAATGGAAAGCAAAAAAAAAAAAAAAAAAAATCAGGGGTTGCAATCCTGGTCTCTGATAAAACAGACCTAAAACCAACAAACGTCAAAAGAGACAAAAGGCCATTACATAATGGTAAAGGGATCAATTCAACAAGAAGAACTAACTATCCTAAATATATATGCGCCCAACACAGGAGCACCCAGATTCATAAAGCAAATTCTTAAGAGACCTACAAAGAGACTTAGACTCCCACACAATAATAGTGGGAGATTTTAACATCCCACTATCAATATTAGATAAATCAATGAGACAGAAAATTAACAAGGATATCCAGGACTTGAATTCAGCTCTGGACCAAGCGGACCTAATAGACATCGACAGAACCCTCCACCCCAAATCAACAGAGTATACATTCTTCTCAGCACCACATCACACTTATTCTAAAACTGATCACATAATTGGAAGTAAAACACTCCTCAGCAAATGTAAAAGAGCAGAAATCACAACAAGCTGTCTCTCAGACCACAATGCAATCAAATTAGAACTCGGAATTAAGAAACTCACTCAAAACTGCAGAACTACATGGAAACCGAACGAACTGTTCCTGAATGACTACTGGGTAAACAACAAAATGAAGGCAGAAATAAAGATATTCTTTGAAAGCCATGAGAAAGAAGATACAACGTACCAGAATCTCTGGGACACATTTAAAGCAATGTGTAGAGCAAAATTTATAGCACTAAATGCCCACAAGTGAAAGCAGGGAAGATCTAAAATTGACACCCTAACATCACAATTAAAATAACTAGAGAAGCAACAGCAAACAAATCCAAAAGCTACCAGAAGACAAGAAATAACTAAGATCAGAGCAGAACTGAAGGAGATAGAGACACAAAAAACCCTTCAAAAAATCAATGAATCCAGGAGCTGATTTTTTTTAAAAAAAGATCAACAAAATAGATAGACTGCTAGCAAGACTAATAAATAAGAAAAGAGAGAAGAATCAAATTGATGCAATAAAAAATGATAAACAGGATATTACCACCGATCCCATAGAAATACAAACTACCATGAGAGAATACTATAAACAACTCTATGCAAATAAACTAGAAAATCTAGAAGAAATGGATAAATTCCTGGACACATACACCCTCCCAAGACTAAACCAGGAAGGAGTTGAATCTCTGAATAGACCAATACAGGTTCTGAAATTGAGGCAGTAATTAATAGCCTACCAACCAAAAAAAGTCCAGGACCAGACGAATTCTACCAGAGATAAAAGAGGAGCTGGTACCATTCCTTCTGAAACTATTCCATTCAATAGAAAAAGAGGGAATCCTCCCTAACTCACGTTATGAGGCCAGTGTCATCCTGATATCAAAACCTGGCAGAGACACAATAAAATAAGAGAATTTTAGGCCAATACCCCTGATGACACTGATGCAAAAGTCCTCAATAAAATACCAAATCTGCAGCACATCAAAAGCTTATCTACCATGATCAAGTCAGCTTCATCCCTGGGATGAAAGGCTGGCTCAACATATGCAAATCAGTAAACATAATCCATCACATAAACAGAACCATGACAAAAAATTCATGATTATCTCAGTAGATGTAGAAAGGCCATCAACGAAATTCAACAGCCCTTCATGCTAAAAAAAACTCTCAATAAACTAGGCATCAATGGAATCAATCTCAAAATAATAAGAGCTACTTATGACAATCCCACAGCCAATATGATACTGAATGGGCAAAAACTGGAAGCATTCCCTTTAAAAACCGGCACAAGACAAAGATGCCCTCTTTCACCACTCCTATTAAATATAGTATTGAAAGTTCTGGCCAGGGCAATCAGGCAAGATAAAGAAATAAAGGGTATTCAATTAGGAAAGGAGGAAGTCGAATTGTCTCTGTTTGCAGATGACATGATTCTATATTTAGAAAATCCCATAGTCTCAGTCCCAAATCTCCTTAAGCTGATAAGCAACTTCAGCAGTCTCAGGATACAAAATCAATGTGCAAAAATCACAAGCATTCCTATATTCCAATAACAGACAAACAGAGCTGAATCATGAGTGAACTCTCATTCACAATTGCTACTAAGACAATAAAATATCTAGGAATACAACTTACAAGGAATGTGAAGGACCTCTTCAAGGAGAACTACAAACCACTGTTCAAGGAAATAAGAGAGGACACAAACAAATGGAAAAACATTCCATGCTCATGGATAGGAAGAATCAATATAGTGAAAATGGCCATACTGCCCAAAGTTATTTAGAGATTCAATGCTATCCCCATCAAGCTACCACTGACTTAGTTCACAGAATTGGAAAAACTACTTTAAATTTCATATGGAACCAAAAAAGAGCCTGCATAGCCATGAGAATCCTAAGCAAAAAGAACAAAGCTGGAGGCATCATGCTACCTGACTTCAAACTATACTACAAGGCCACAGTAAACAAAACAGTATGGTACTGGTACCAAAACAGATAAATAGACGAATGGATCAGAACAGAGGCCTCAGAAATAATGCCACACATCTACAACCATCTGATCTTTGACAAACCTGACAAAAACAAGCAATGGGGAAAGGATTCCCTATTTAATAAATGCTGTTGGGAAAACTGGCTAGCCACATGCAGAGAGCTGAAACTGGATCCCTTCCTTTCACCTTATACAAAAATTAACTCAAAATGGATTAAAGACTTAAATGTAAGACCTAAAACCATAAAAACCTTAGAAGAAAACCTAGGCAATACCATTCAGGACATAGGCATGGGCAAAGTCTTTATGACTAAATCACCAAGAGCAATGGCAACAAAAGCCAAAATAGACAAGTGTGATCCAATTAAACTAAAGAGCTTCCACACAGCAAAATAAACTATCATCAGAGTGAACAGGCAGCCTACAGAATGGGAGAAAAATTTTGCAATCTATCCATCTGACACACGGCTAATATCCAGAATCTTCAAAAAACTTAAACAAATTTACAAGAAAAAAACAAACAACCTCATCAAAATGTGGGCAAAGGATATGAACAGACACTTCTCAAAAGAAGACATTTATGCAGCCAACAGACCTATGAAAAAAAGCTCATCATCACTGGTCATTAGAGAAATGCAAATCAAAACCACAAAGAGATACCATCATCCTATGCCAGTTAGAATGGCTATCTTTTAAAAAGTCAGGAAATAACAGATGCTGGAGAGGATGCAGAGAAATAGGAATGCTTTTACACTGTTGGTGGAAGTGTAAATTAGTTCAACCATTGTGGAAGACCATGTGGTGATTTCTCAAGGATCTGGAACTAGAAGTACCATTTGACCCAGTGATCCCATTACTGGGTATCTACCCAAAGGATTATAAATCATGCTACTGTAAACACACATGCACATGCATGTTTATTGCAGCACTGTTCACAATAGCAAAGACTTAGAACCAACCCAAATGTCCATCAATAACAGACTAGATAAAGAAAGTATGGCACATATACACCATGGAATACTACACAGCCATAAAAAAGATGAGTTCATGTCCTTTGCAGGGACATGGAAGAAGCTGGAATCCATCATTCTCAGCAAACTATCACAAGGCCAGAAAACAAAACGCCACATGTTCTCACTCATAAGTGGGAGTTGAACAATGAGAACACATGGACACAGGGAGGGGCCTGTCAGGCGTGGGAGCCTGGGGGAGGGATAGCATTAGGAGAAATACCTAATGTAAAGGACGAGTTGATGCGTGCAGCAAGCCACCGTGGTGCATATATACCTATATAACAAACCTGCACATTTTGCACATGTATGCCAGAACTCAAGCAAGTATAATAAAAAAAAATTCACTCCAAAAAAAAAGAAGATACAGGATCATGAAAATAGAAGGCCTAGCAGAAGAAACAGGTAGAAGGAATTAATTCCTATGTGTTCTGTAAAGAAAAGTCCCAAAATGGCAGCCACATAGAGAATCGACCAAATTTGGCAAGAATTTGATGATGTTTGAGATAGGGAAAGAAGAGCTTGTGTGAAGAGTCACATACAAGAGTTAATCCTCATTTTCTAGATAACAAATGTCAATAACTCATATGCAAACTTGAACAATTATGGAAAAACTGTATAAAGTGTGCTATTATAAAATCTGGGATATATCAACAATAGACTGGATAAAGAAAATGTGGTCCCTATTTACCATAGAACACTATACAGCCATAGAAAAGGAAAAGATCAGGTCCTTTGCACCAACATGGATGAAACTGGAGGCTACTGTCTCAAGTGAACTAACACAGGAACAGATAACCAAATACTGCATGTTCTCACTTATAAGTGGAGATAAACATTGAATACACATGGACACAAAAAGGGGGACAATAGACATTGGGGCCTACTTGACAGTAGAGGGTGGGAGGAAGGAAAGGATTGAAAAATTTCCTATTGAGTACTATGTGTCTTACCTGGGCGATGAAATAATCTATACACCAAATTCTCTTGACATGTAATTTACCTATGTAACAAATCTGCACATGTACCCCTGAACCTAAAATAAAAGTTGAAAATATAAAATAAATAAAATAAAAATAAATATGGAGCTAAATACTAAAGTAGCTATAAGAATAAAATATGGTGGTCTCTGTGAGGAAAAATTGTGAAAGACTTTGGAAGGACTGAAAAAAAAAATCATGAGGGGACATCAATAAATGAACATGCATTGTTCAGAGCATATCCTTTCAGATAATAAAATTCCACAGGGCTCTTGCCTTTCACTGACTTTCAGCTATTTTGCACCTCTGTGGAGAAAGAAGAAATTTCCAGGAAACTAACAATAATGCAAATAATTTCTAATGAGTTTACATATTTGTCTGGTTTTGTGGTTCTCCTTTAAAAACGATTGCCTTAGTAATTAATGAATTAAATAAAATAGTTTTTATGTATTCATTTTATATCTGGATGAAGGACCTGATTTTACCACTTTTGAAAATTATACTTTGTCACCCCTGGGAGTGGCCATTATAGAAGACTTTTGATTTTTATTACAGGCCTGTGTTACTGTTTGATTTTCCTAACTAAGCAGATATTATCTTGATAAAAATTGTGATTAAATTTAAAAGATATTTTAAAATTAAACATTAAGACATGATGAGAACTGTGTAAAATGCTTAGCACTCTTAGATGATGATACTTTACATAACATGCAGAAGCAATTAAATAAACAGAGGATGAGCTAGGCAAAATAATTAAAAATCAACCTCTGAATAAGACGTTTCTTTCTTCAACTTCTAGTAAGAAAACTACCTCATTCTTTGTTCCATAATCGCTTCGATGCTTCCTTTCCACTTTAGCCGAAGTTTTTCTCACCACTCCTCCTACTTACATCACTCATGACCCAGTATCTTCCTTTGGGAACCTCAGACACTGCTTTTTGTTTGTTTGATTTCGTTTTCATCTTTACTGTTCAGAACTCTCCTCACAATTTATGTCCTTGAACACTGCCAAGCAATTGTCCAATAAAGGAAACTATGGATGTGAGCCAAATGAAATTACAATCTTACACCACATTGTAGTGTAAAAATACTACCAGGACTGGGTACAAAGTGTATTGTCATTTTGTCGAACACAGAATGAAAGGTATTTAGGGCAAGAACTGTGTCTCCTCTATTAAGTTGTGTACAGCACAGAATATGCCAACAGTACTTGATTAATAATAATTAATTCCATTCACTGCAAAAGTATCCAACATGTTTTCAGCCAAAGAAAAGAAACAAAATAGCAAGGACTTCAGTCTCAAATAAAGAATATATTTTACAAATATCTGACTTTGGATTGTAGTATTTAGCAAATGTTACTAAAAAGGAAGTCAAGCAGTTTTATTTATGTAAAGTAGTTTGTGCTTTAAAGGGTACTTTTTTTTTAAAGGAATTTGCTTATCTGACAAGTTTGCCAAAGTCCTAGTTAAAAACGTTCATTTCTCATTCACTCCCAGTGACATCAAGAGATCCAAATCTTTTTCTTTTCCTTTCAGTGTTCAGTGGCACTGAGGTCAGTACTTTCCATTCCAGATAAACCAGAGAAAGAGGATTAAATGAGACCATTCTCCACACTGAAGCTTTGTTTATAAACAAAAAATAAAGAGCCCCAGTGAGAGTATTTTATATGGCAAATGGCTGGCCTCAAAGTTTTTCCTAATTGCCTGATTTAGAGTATATCTAACTTCTCTGCCAACTGCAAATCAGCAGTACAAAGTAAAGCATCAGTAAAGGAAAACTTTGGAGAAATGGCTATTACTGCATAAAACACTGAAATGAGAACAAGGGTGGTACTTGTTTAAAGTCCACTACATCCTAATAAGAAAAGGACAAGATTCCTGCAGTTCAAATTCCGCTTCTTTTCTTTATGTACAAAAGACTATCAACAATAAAAATGTTTGTAAAATTTTCCTCCAAAAAGTGACTTTTGTATTGTCTAATTATTCTTTGAGTACTTATGTATCCATGGCATCTGATGATCTATTTTCTATTATTAATTGGGAACCTTGACATATTTTGAGCTAAATTCACTGCGTAGATGATATAATAGATTATAAATGTCATCTTTTACAATTGCTGAGTATATGGAAAGTTGTGTATACATTATTATTTAAGTAGGGTGAGGTTTTACATGACTATGAAAGTTAATTATGAATCTTTTGTTAAAATAAATAATTCCCTGATAAGATTGAAAAAATATCTCAGAAAACTGGACAAAGATTAATATAAGATAGCATATTAATAATGCTATGAAATAACATTAACATACTAATAGATAATGTTCATGAGGTTCACAAGAGGAAACATAATAATTTTAAAAGGTTATGTCTTACAATTAAATAAATAATAAATAAATAAATACAACTAAAACATTGAGCTAAAATCTGAAATTGTGAAAGCATATTTTAACAATACAAGCAAGGTTGGCAAAGGTACGGACAGATTGGTACACACGCATTGCTGTAAGGGAATATAAATGGCCACAACCTTTTAGAAAATAATTTGATAATTTCACGAACACTTTTATAACTGCTACGTTTTAGAAAATATATGCTAGAGAAAATCATCTAAAAGAATTTTTTAAAAATACCTGCATGAATGAGAGAGGAAGAGAGAGGTGCTATTTTTAATATTATGGAAAAATGATAGCCACCAGAAATATCAAAGGAAAATTACTAGTTCAATCAATATCTACTTGATCCAAGGTTATGTGATATTAAAACAATGACCAAAAAGATCATATGACCTCTCATAATAGTGTTTATTTTATATTATTATTACAGAAACAGATGTGTTACAAAATTGTATCATATTATGATTGGAACTAAAAAAATATAGATCTGTGATTAGGCAAAAACTAAAATCAGTTCCCCAAGTGAAGTTATTTCATGAAAAGTTGTATTTTTCAAATATCCTGTCACAGTGAATATTTGATATCAAGACTGTTATATTGGTATATATATGTCAACATTACAGTATTGATACATAATATTGTATTGATCAATATACTGTATCTATCAATACAGTATTGATATATTTAATATATTGATATTAATATATTGATATTACTTTTAATTTTTACAACAACGAAATAGTAATAAACTTGTAAAGTAGGTAAACACTTCACAAGTAAGGTATTTCATACATTTAGACTTTTGGTTAGGTGTTTTCAAAGGGAAAACACAGAATGAGGCTCGACTCTAATAAGCAATTTTTTAATTTTTACTTACAATTATATGCCATTATTTTTAAGTTCCGGGGGACATGTGTAGGATGCAGGTTTGTTACATAGGTAAACGTGTACCATGATGCTCTACCACACTTGTCAACCCATCACTTAGGTATTAAGCCCAGCATGCATTAGCTCTTTTCCCTAATACTCTCTCCCCTCCCCACCCTCCACCAACAGGCCCCAGTGAGTGACGTTCTCCTCCCTGTGTCCATGCGTTCTCATTGTTCAGCTCCCACTTATGAGTGGGAATATGCAGTGTTTGGTTTCTGTTCCTGCATTAGTTTGCTGAGGATGATGGCTTCCAGCTTCACCCGTGTCCTTGCAAAGGACACGATCTCATTCCTTTTTATGGCTGCATAGTATTCCATGATGTATATGTACCACATTTTCTTCATCCAGTCTCTCATTGATGGGCATTTGGGTTGATTCCATGTCTTTGCTATTGTGAATAGTGTTGCCATGAACAGAAGCATGCATGTATCTTTATAATATAATGATTTATTTTCCTTTGGGTATATACCCAGTAATGGGATTACTGGGTCAAATGATATTTCTGGTTCTAAATCTTTGAGGAATTGCCACACTGTCTTCCACAATGGCTGAACTAATTTACATTTCCATAAACAGTGTAAAAATGTTCCTATCTCTCTGCAACCTTGCCAACATCTGCTGTTTCTTGACTTTTTAATAATTGTCATTCTGAATGGCAATTAAATCAATACAAATTCACAAATTATAAGATTTGTATTTATTGAAGTTATTATTCTTATTGATGCTGAAATTGTAACATAGTTGGTCAGTAGGCATCTGTTGAAGATGGCTCCTAAGTCATTTTGCATGAGCCTAGTGGGTTTTAACTTCCTTAATTTCTGATACGACAGTTTCCAGGCTGATTTTGCACATTTCTTGCTCTGAACCTAGAATCAATCATTTAAATGAGCCCTGCTACCTTTTAGTGGTAAATGTGCTATGGAGATAATAATGTAGGCACTACTAGTGTTCTTTGATGGGTATTATTTCTAGTACTTTTCAGTGGACACAACTAATTTGGGACAAGACTTATGTCCCAAGACATAAGAGACTGAAGAGATGTTACTCTACTTATCTCTCTCTCTCTCTCATTCTCTATCTCTCTCCTCCTCCAAAAACTAATTTGTGTGAAATTCTATTGCATCTTTATGGACTATTCATGTTTAAGTGAAGTGGGCTTTTCTTCTCAAAGGAAAACATGGGCGGGACGGCTTTTAAGCCTTGCATTCCACGGATTTCTCTTCAGCTATCTTAAAGTGTTCAAACATGTCTTGGAAGTAACTAAGATATTCTAGCTCTGTTCTCTCCCCTACTTTTAACTGTTTCTTTTCTTTCCTTGCCCCGGTCTGCCTTAAAGGCCAGCGCACAGGAATTTCTCCTCAATACAGCGCCTTAGATTAGAAAGGAGAATTCTCAGGGTGCAGACAACTCCATCTTCCTCCAAGCTTGCACTCATCCATGAAATATAACCTGACAAAGCCACTTCCCAGTTTTGGATGCTGACCGCAAATTGACCCACTGAGCTTTCCT
This sequence comes from Colobus angolensis palliatus, assembly GCF_000951035.1. Classification (NCBI taxonomy): domain Eukaryota; kingdom Metazoa; phylum Chordata; class Mammalia; order Primates; family Cercopithecidae; genus Colobus; species Colobus angolensis. The sequence continues at coordinate 286,380 of NW_012118443.1, forward strand.
GTGAAAACCTTTCAAATGGGGAGTTTTCTAGTTCTCAGGCTTTGCATAATGCTTTTGCTTGCCTTCCATTTTTTCTTTTTTTTTCTGAATAGTTGCTGATACACTGCAGACCTTGTTGCCGTCGGTGGTTTTTCTGCATTCATTCATGATTTGGAATTTGTATGAAAATCTTATCCCCTGGTTTAGTTACAGATGCTGTCTATGGGTTGTGGTTTTGCTACTCTAGTTGCTATGTGTGTGTGTGTGTGTGTGTGTGTGTGTGTGTACAGGGAGGGTTTCAAGGAGATAAACACACAAACACACACATGCGTGCACACACACACACACACACACATTGCTGTAGCTGCCATCTACCCCTTTATAAAGATTTGACTAATCTTTATAAAATATGTCAAACCAATTTTTGTTTTTGGTTTTTTATTTTTTCCTGAAACTTCTTCAATGGCTTCCCATCTTATTCCGAGTAAAAGCCACATTTTACTCTGAATTACAGAGTAAAATGAATCACATTTTAATCAACATACACAATCTGCTACCCTCTTTTCTTACTATACATTATCTCTCCAACTTCATCTTATGGTACCTACCAACTGATGTAATCAATACCAGTCTCTCAATCAACCTAGATGTTAGCCAGACTTAAGCCCCAGAGTTTTTGCACCTGCTATTCCCATTGCCTGGCTTTGCTTCTGCTAAATACCTGTATGAATAACTCCTTCTCTTACAAGTCTTAGCACAAATGACATCTTAATGGTGAGGTCTTTCCTATTTAAAGGTATAATTTTCCCACCTTTGAAATATATTTTAATCATTTATTTTTGTTTTCTATATTTTCCCAGTAGGAAGTTTTTTCCATTTTTTTAAATTGTCCCTTTAAATGTATTCAGCACTCTCCATCATAGTAAGTGGTCAACAATTTTTGTGAGATTGAGCTGGGTTCTATAATTTTAACAAAGAATAGTCAGCCCCAAATCTTGAGAAAATATCCAGTTCTGAGAAAAAATCAGATATATGAACAAGTAATTACAAATATGATTCCTAAGATATGGTGAATCAAATATGATGAATGCTAAAATCAATATATACACTAGGTGCCATACTATCAAGCAATCAATCAGAAATAACTTAATTTCCCTTTATCCTTTCCAAGTATATTCCCTACTATGCCACTTTCTATATCCTTTATTCAGAAAAAATGAACAATTTTATTTGTTGCTGCATATGCGGCAATGTATAGGTTTGTATGTTTTTCTGGTAATCTTCCCACTGCCTAAAAGTTCTCTTTCTCAATTTCAAAAATCTATATTATTTCTAATTTTTAAGATCCAGAGAAAAATTCTACCTCTTGTGTACAGTCTTTTCATATTTCCTTGCTGGAAGGAACCTTTTCCTCCTTTGCATTCTGATGGCATCGTTCTGAAACCTCTTATTAATTTAATCACTTTGGGGGTACAAAATACATATATTTGTAAATGTCTCCGATACTGACCCACCCTAACCTATTCCTTACGTCATTTCCTAAACAAATATTTTTAGCTCCTGCTAAAATTAATTAGCGCTAGTTTTGTGATGAAAGCTAATCTGTGCTTCACTAATGACAATATGCTAATTATCCTAGAGGACACTTTCAGATTCCTTTCTCCTTTAAGATCCTGATGTGCTACATAGGTACAACCATGTTATCACAGATAAAATGTTACTGTTTACTTATTTACAAATCTGAACCACTCTGTATTCTATAGCTGAGTGCAGGGGCTTTATATGATTTCCTGTCCTCACTTCCAATCAAATTCTGGCATAGAGCAAATACTTAATAAATGTTTGTGAGTAGAAATAAAGGAAGAAAAAAGTAAGCAAGATAAGATAGAAGACAGAAAATTTAGCCAAAAGCTTTCTGAAAGCAAAATATCTTGAATTATTTAAAATGTTTTCTAATTACAGATAATTCCAGAGACTGACTCGAAGCAAGCACTTTAGGGCCTTTGACTCTCCTAAAATCACAACCTAGATAATATCCTCATGAAATAAATGCAAGTGAGACACTGTGACCGATTTTGATCTCAGACTAATTTTCCTTGCCTAGCATGATCATGGGTGGAGAGACACTCCTTAGCAGCCTTCCTGTCCACCCATTACTTAATGCATCACTCTTTTGATCACATTTGTTCATAGAATCAAGAAATCAGACAG
>NW_012118443.1:294324-327307 GCF_000951035.1 Colobus angolensis palliatus
TATTTCTGGGAATTAGAAAGGAATTAACAATAGGAAGTAAGTACCCATATTAAAAATTGCAGAAACGGTTTTAGCACATGGGAAATAGTCTTACAACAGGGAGATGCAATATAGAACTATGGCATAAATCATTGATCTAGATCTCTTACATCACCCCTTTCCCCCCTCTTCTTCCTACTACATACTTTAAAACTTGAATCTCACTTTTTAAAAGATAAAGTTTTACCTTTAATTATTTTGCATCTTTTATTCCAAGAAATGGAGAGGCCAAAAGGAGGAAAATAGAGAATAAAAGTCTGTTTGTTTTCCCTCAACTCCCATATCACCTAACTCCGTATATTTGGATAATTCATCAAACTCAGGTTTTATTTAACTTTCTTTTACGGTCCTATAAATGCAGAATATAATGAGAAAATGATATCCTATTTGATCAGAGAAGAACAAAGGGAGGCTTAAAGAGGACTATGTTAAATATATTTTCATGCACCTAGTGATATAGAAGAATATGAGAAATTACAAAGAGGAAAGAAAGCACCCCTCCTTTCAGAAGGAAATTATCTTAATAAAAATAGTCAAGCTATTACAAACCAGTTAGATGATTTTAGTTTCTAACCAATGAAGTCAAGGTTAGCCATGAAAACCTCTGGGAGCCAGTCACTTCTACCCAGTTTCATCATCATCATCAAGGGTCCAACGTCTGACTTTAGCCAGTCAAGAGACTTGTCAGGGATCCAACAAGAAATTCACAATAGAGTTGGAAGCAATTGTCGATACCAAAAAAGAAACATACAAACATGTGCTCATGGTCCTTCCATAAACTCATTGTATTGAAAAGGAAAATACAACCTATTAATGCTAGTCACTGATTTTATTGGGCAAATTAATGGGAGTGAAAGTATCCACTAATCAGAAGTTTGATTGATGACTCAATATTCAGCATCTCAAATATTTGAACCTCAACTTGAGGCCACTGGTTGACTATAAATGTGCTGTTTCTTTTCTATCATTTGGTTCTATTCAGAGCCTGAAACATGTTCTTCATTTAAAATGTGTTCAAATCTAATATTGGAAATTCCTTCAGAGCCCTATGTTTGCCTTAATTTATGCTTTTAATATTTCCTTATTGCTTTTCTAAAGCAATGCACACACTTAAAACAGAAAAAGCAAATCCCACAAATTGCAACTAAATGTAAGTAAGATATACAGTTTGGAATCTAATTTATTAATAAAGCATTATTAAGAGAAAGTACAGACAAACTAAATAGCTTAGGAAAATTAAAGCATTAATTCTAAGTTTCATTATTTAACTAAGAACATCAGAAAAGTTCAATGTAAGTCTAAAAAATGTACATTTAATTCAGTGTTGTAACCACAGGTTGAAAATATAAACTTTCAGGGAGGAAAGCCAACAGCATCCTAATCTTGTATAGATATAACTGTTAGTCAATCTTTGTTATGACATCATTAAAATAGAGAAAATCATGCCATTCTAAAAGACCTGCATTGAATCATATTGTGCAGTATATGTTCATAAAAATAATATAGATATCCTTTATGTACTTTTCAAGTCATAATCCAAAGACCTTTATTTAATCCTCCTATATGTAGAGGCACAGTTTTGTATAAGATACAGTTTTTGTTCCTAATCAACCAAAAAAACAAAAACAAAAACAAAAAAACCCACAAAAACTAGAACAGCTTAGGAGGTAGGATTTTCAAAAGTTAAAAAAAAAAAAAAATGGCATATGACTCATACCTTAATTTGCTGCATACTTACCATGGAACTTTGGGTAAGTTATTTAACCTCTCTAAACCCCAGTATTCTCACCTATAAACAAGGATTACAATAGTATCAGAATGGTTTTAAAGACCAAATGAAATAATGTAGATACACTCATTTGCAAGGAGCCTTACTATAAGAATTTAACAAAAGCTAGAATTAATAATATTATAATGGCTATATATTATTGTAACATTGCTACTACAAACAATAGACATCAATATTATCATAAACATTTTTATCATTCATTAAAAAACATTCTTATGATGGAGAATTTGCTTTGTTTTACTTTCAATCATAAAAATATTACACAATAAAATCTGAAAAATCCTCAATGTAAAAAATTCAGACAATGTAGAAATATATGGATGTGTAGTAAATGGTGGAAGTCTTCCTACACTTTGCATCACTTAATCCTTCTCTACCCTTCTAGTGTTGTTCCAAGTAACCATTTAACTATTTGGTCTGTGCCCTTCCTGATTTTTTTATTCACTTATATTTGTTTGTATACACGTATCCAGATAATTCAGCTTTGTTTTATTTTATTTTCATGTAAATAGTCCATTTAAACATGCTACAGTGTTTTACCTAGATTACGTATACCATAGTTATTTTCCCCCTTTTATGAACATTTGGGTGATTTCAATATTTAGCAATTGCAAAGAATGCTACAGTGAAAAATCATCCTACAAGTTTTTCTGTAGATGTGGCGTATTTTCTAGAATGCAGACTTAGAAACATAAAAGCTTAATAGGGGAATATGAGCACTTCTAAAGTTTAATATGTTATCAAGTTGCTATTTGAAAGCCTCTAACAATTTACACACTCCACCCACCAGCCATGTATGAGGGAACCCATTTCCTATACTCTTCCCAACAGTGTATGCTTATTTAATCATTCCTTTAGTGAATAACTAAATAACTTGCGCATCTACTCATGCCAGGTCCTGAGCATATTGCACATTCCCCCAAAAGCTTGCATTCTACTAGAGTGAAACTGACAAAAAGCAATGCACATGAAAATAGGTAAATAATATTACATATTAGAAAACAAGTTGCATGGGGTCAGACATTAAAGAGTGAAATGTGAGAAAGTATATAAAAACTAGTTTTAAATGGTAAATGATCAGACTAGACCTCACTAGAAATATAATATTTTAGACAAATCTTGAAGGATGTAGCAAATTTAAAGAACTTATAATCTAGAGAAGGTGCTCCATTGTCCCTAGCTTCCAAAATTGTTGACAATAACTCTCTAATCTACTACTACTATAGCCACACCACCCCATATATACTTTCTAAGTGAACACCTTCTTATTTTTATGCAGCTTTTAAAATTTATAATTTAACAATATCACTAAAATATGTCTTGAAATTTTAAGATTTTAAAATTAATTTTCTCTGTAATTCTATAGTTTTTTTTCAATCTGAAGCTTTTGATTTTCATTCATTTATAAATAATTTTCTTCCATTAAGTGTTTGGTTATTTTCCATTGCAATTCATTCTATATACTTTAGAAGCAATTGTTCATATTTGTCTCTTCATTTTAGACCTTTATGTAGTCTCCTTTCTTCAATGGTCTTTTTGTTCCTTTATTTCATGGTTTGATTTTTTTCTCTCTCTATCTTTGGAAGCGTCAACTCTGACTTTGCCACTTTATTGTATCTACATTTTGCTCGTCTTTCTCTTTCTTGGGTTCATTTTTCATCTGGATATTATAAATCTGTAGGGAATTAACACAGTCTGCAAATGTTGAACTGTTGGAGCCTCTTTATAATTTAAATTATCATTATTCTTCTCTCACATTTGGTAATAATTTGGCTGCTTATTGAAATTTAGCTTCAAAATCATTTTTCCTGTTTTTAAAAAATATTTTTCCACTCAACAGAATTCTTAATCATTGTAATAAAGGTAATATTTATCAATAGTTTACAAAGAGTGAGGTTACTATGCATATAAATTGATATCATTTAATACTTAAACCAATTAAATATGTTCTATTATTATCCATAATTAAAGTAAAAAAAAATGTGGCTTAAAAACAGAAGTGGTTTGTTCACTGTTTTATGACAAAGATGTGGTACAATTGAAATTGAAACCAGTGTCATCTGAAATAGAGGTCAAGTCACATTCTTGGTAACTATTTGATTTTGGCTTACGTGCAGGCAAGCTGCGTCCCCTACCCTTGCAAAAGCTTTAAGATTTTTTTTTTGGGGGGGTGCATATCCTTGAGGTTTTGAAATTGCAACCCAATATATATCTTTATTTATACTGCCTCAATGGAAACTTTAATTATGAGGATTTATTCTTCTTTAATTTCTGAAAAATTCCCAATATTAATGTTCTTCTAATATACTTTCTTTTTTTTATTGTAGTCTCTCCTACATCACTCTTATTAGATGGCTATTGGACCTTCTGAATTAACTATTTATGTTTCTTAATATTTTTAAATATTTTCTATTTATTTTTCTTCTTGTTCTATATTTTGGGAGACTTTCTTTTGATTTTTCAGTCCCTAATTTAATCTTGAATGGTTATCATTCTGTTAGACTTATTTTTAATTTAGGATCTATATTTTTAATAAACGTTGTCAGCCATTTGTTCACATAATCCTTTCTTTCAGATTTTTTTAAATCTTTAATTGTTTTTGCAATGATTTTAGATTTACAGAAAAATCACAAATATAGTAGAATTTCCCCTATATGCTTCACTCATCTTCCTCTAAGGTTAGCACAGTGCATTTATCGAAAGTAAGAAATAAACATTGGTACATTACTATTAACTCAACTACAAATTTTGTTCAGATTTCACCAGTGTTTCCACTAATGTCCTTCTTCTATTCCCAGATTCAACCTAGGATCCCCTACCATCTTTTGGGTTTTTGTTTTCCCTCAAGTCTGCTATTCTTTGTTTGTGCTTATGTTAACAAATAGAAAACCAGGTTTATTATTCTACATAGCTTAGAAAGGATTCCCGTACATTTATATAGATGGGTTTCCCAAATGGATCTCTCTTTTGAACGGGAACTGACTGGGGCTTCTGTATAAAGAATGGATTATGTCCAAAGGCAGACTTCCTCTGGTATACATGGGGTAGAGCAGACAATCAAAATGAGACATTGCCCTCTCTGACTCATGGCTAGTATAAGGAAGGCTTTATTATGTTCTTTCCACTTTGCATAAAATTATGTTTCCATTATTATTTTTTTGTTGACTTTTATTTTCTGTCGTGGTCGTTAGAGTTACCTTGAAATTCCCTCTATTGTGTTCTGCATTTTTTCTACACCTGAGTAGAAATCATTCCCTGGAATGCAGTTAGGGTTCATTGTTTTTCATTTTTGTTTCTTATTTCTGTATTTACATTTTTTTGTACGTAATTCTTGGGTTCTCTTCTGGGCTGAATACTGTCTTCAACTCAGTGTGTGTGTGTCTGTTTGTGTCTGTTTTGGAAAAGCACGAACAGATATAAGAGGAAAGCTCCCTAAAAGATACCATGTACGTAATTCTTGGGTTCTCTTCTGGGCTGAATACTGTCTTCAACTCAGTGTGTGTGTGTGTGTGTGTGTCTGTTTTGGAAAAGCACGAACAGATATAAGAGGAAAGCTCCCTAAAAGATAGATGCTTCTCCCATGTCAATCTTTGATATATCCTTTTTTTAAATAATGTGACTTGTGAATTCTTCTCCTCAATATATCTATTTTTACTTCCATATAAGGCAATGTCTTAAATTATTTAGTCTCTAAAAATATTATAGAAAAAATGGATGGTCTCAGAATAACTTCATTCTTAAAAGAATACATTATTGCATGCAATTTCAGGATGCAAATAATCCAGGTCGAAGGGCTAGCAGGAGAAGGGGTGAGAGAACTACATTAGGTTTTACAAAAACTATGTTCCAGCCTGGGCTGTGCTCTTTCTAGGATAAGGCATAAAGCTATCTGAATTTGTTAGCCAGTATAAAAATAAAGGAATAATATCTGCCTTATCCCCAGCATGTGAGATTGCTCCTAGTGTCAAAAACATAGTTATGTATAAGACCACTTTGTAAAGCACTATGCATGTTTACTCTTTTCTTCAGGAAATATTTCTTGAGTGCCTTCTAAGTACCAAGTCCTCTTTTTGGTACAATGTTAAGTGTTTCTAAAGAGAGAGAGATTATGGAGGGCTAAAGTAATATGCCTTAGAAGTGGTTGGAATTTTATATTGAAAAATCAGAAGCCAGAAATTTTGAATGAGAGAGGGATAAAATAGAGAACTTAGGTTAGAAAAACAGAGAGACCTAATGTCCCTCAGAATTTGAGTGGATTTGGGAGAACAGGGCCCATCTGGTTGGAGCAAGAGCTTTTTCTGTGCTTTCTCTAAATCACTATGTTGGACACATTTTGCACACCTTAATTAAGTTTACATACTATGCATTAGATTAGATTGGTTTTTGCCAATGTTTTGGCAAAACCCGTAATAACTTTTACACCAACCTAAAACTTTGATTTACATGCTTTTCAAACTATGAAAAACAGACTGTCATATCATTTTTGTACCTACTCACCAGAGCATTTAAATCAAAGTTGATTGTTACACTTTTTAAAAAATTTATAAATTGACTTAATTTCAATGTACTGTTAGATACACATTTTCATCATTAAATTCTCCATGTTTGTGGTCAGGGCTGCTAACTGGCTAAGTCACATTGCTGTCTCTATAACACCTTAAAGAGTTGAAGCCAGACAAACACACTTCTCATACCAAAGTTTGTATTCTACAATACTGTCAGTAGAGTAGTATTTCCCTAAGGATGATTTCTATCTCCAGAACTAGCCTCCCACTTTATTTTGACAAAATTCAACACCCATCTGTTTATGCAGTCGTTTGATTGCATGGGAAGTTTGACAAGTCCATGGCCAGATAACAGAACTGAATCCTTTTTATAGTCTCATACATCTTGTAAATCAATAATATGAACATCCTAAAATAATAAAATGGGTGGCATACTTTTACGAGCTGGAAAATTAAGAGATAGGTTCAACATGAAAGCCTGTCAATCTTTCTGTATACATTAGACATTAGCTTTAATTTATTTTGAATTATAAAAATTGCCTAAAAAAGAGAAGCAGATTTCAAAGGTCAATAGTGCATAATATGCTCATAAACCTTAACAAAAAAGCCAAGTTTGAAACCCCATCTATGTGACAGTAACATTCTTCTGACTACACATTTGAAATTTCCCTAGTGTGAACTTTTTTGACTCTATACTTATCCTTATTCTGTAATCCAAATCCTTTATGTACTTTGGAGTTGGCAAAAACAGTCTCCTCTCTGTCCCACTCTAAAAGAACTTTTTCCATTTGTCTTACTAATGTTGGGGGCAGGGGGAGTCAGGTAAAAGGAAACTGAAAGGATGCAAGAGTGAGAATCGTTGGTCAGACTCAAGAAAAAACTGAAAAGTTTTATAATTTGACTGCCTTTAAAAGTTGCTTAACTTCATAGCTACTTAAGAGGCTGAGGCAGGAGGATCATTTGAGCCCAGGAGGTCGAGGCAGCAATGAGCTATGATTGCTCTACTACATTCAAGCGTGGGTGACAGAGTGAGATTCTATCTCTTAAAAAATGTTTCAATAAAAAAAAAGATAACTAAACTTCTATCTCAGCAGTAGGAGTGACTGAGAGAATTTATCAACTGGATTAGCAAAAGACAATTAATTGCTGAGTGGGAAAGGTTATTTGGCATTTTTGGTCCACTTATTTTTCTTAAATTTCAACTTTTATTATCAATTAAAGAGTACACGTGCACATTTGTTACATGGGTAAACTGTGTGACATTCTGGCTTGGGGTTCTAATGATTCCATCACCTAGGCAGTAAGTACCAAACAGGTGGTTCTCCAGCCCATGCCCCACTCCCTCGCTCTCCTGCTAGTGGTCTCCAGTGTTTATTGTTCCCATGTTTATATTCATGTGTGTTTACTGTTTATCTCTTGCTTATAAATGAGAACATGCACTATTTGGTTTTCTGTTCTTGCATTTTTAGTTCACTTAGGTTAATGGCCTCCAGCTCCGTCCATGTTGCTGCAGAGGACAAGATTTTGTTCTTTTTTATAGCTGCATAGTATTCCATTGTGTATATGTATATTTTCTTTATTCAATGCACCTTTGATAGGCACCTTTGATAGGTACCATATCTTTGCTGTTGTGAACAGCATTGCAATGAACATACAGGTGTGTGGGTCTTTGACAGAATGAATTATTTTCCTTTGGGTATATACCAGTATACCCAAAGTAGTGGGATGGCTGAGTCTAATGGTAGCTCTATTTTAAGTTCTTCAAGAAATCTCTAAACAGCTTTCTAGAGTGGCTGAACTAGTTTGCATTCCCTCTGACAGTGTATAAGCCTTCCCTTTTCTCTACAGTCTCAACCACATTTGTTGTTTTTTTGACTTTTTAATAGCTATCATGACTAGTGTGAGATTATTTTGTGGTTTTGATTTGCATTTTTCTAATGATTAGTGATAATGAGTTATTTTTTCATATGCTTGTTGGCCACTTGCACATCCTCTTTTGAGATATGTCTGATTCATGTCCTTTGCTCACTTTTTAACTAGATTTTTGTTGTTGTTGCTTTTTCTTGTTGATTTGTTTAAGTTCCTTGTAGATTCTAGATACTAGACCTTTGTCAGATGCAAAGTTTGCAAATATTTTCTCCCATTCTGTAGGCTGTTTACTCTGTTGGCAATTTCTTTTGCTATGCAGAAGCTCTTCAGTTTAATTAGCCTCCACTTGTCAATTTTTGGTTTTGTTGCATTGCTTTTGGGGACTTAGCCATAAATTCTTTGCCAAAGCCTATGTTGAGAAGGGTATTTCCTAGGTTTTTTTTCTATAATTTTTATAGTTTGAAGACTTATATTTAAATCTTTAATCCATCTTGAGTTAATTTTTATATATGATGAGAAGTTGGGGCCCAGTTTTAATCTTCTGCATATGGCTAGTCAGTTATTCCAGCACCATTCATTGAATGAGAATTTTTTTTCTTTTGCTTATTTTTGTTAATTTTGTTGAATATCAGATGGTTATAGGTGTGCAAATTTATTTCTAGATTTTCTATTCTATTCTACTAGTTTATGTGTCTATTTCTTATACTGTTTTACTATTATTATTATTTACTACACTTTATGGAGCAGGCTAACCCATGGGCAATATGTCCAGAGTTGCACCATACTATTTTGAATACTGTAGTCTTATAGTATAATTTGAAGTATTGCTGTTAAACAGAAAATGTTATTAGCCTTTCAGAAGGAAAGTTATTCATTCAAAATATTGGCTTGATGAACTTTGTAGCTATAAACCCTGAAATTACAGTGAAATAAAATCTATATCTTTGTCAATTAATGCCTCAATTTGATGATCTGCTTTGTTTTGTTATTATATACATATTTTATAAGCAGGAGTCATCAGAACATAAAATGTATCTATCTTTACAACATAATATTTGGGTAATATACATGTTTGATTGAAAGGCTACAGTGAACCTGTCTTTACAATTTGAAAATTATCATTTCAAAAGCTCATTTTCTGCTTTCTTTTTGTTTCAATTTCTTATGTCTTAATTGTTTAAATAGTTTATATCCATGTATCAAAAAGTAGGCATCTTAGATCACCACACTGGTAACACATTTCAGTGTTGTAGTGTACTTCTATGACAGTCACTAAATGGGTGAGTTGTGGTTTTTATTTTATATTTTATGTGTTTTATTGACTCTTGTATTGAACCTTTCAACTTAAAAAACATAAACAACAGAATCCAACTTTAAGTAATCCCAGAATCCTCAAAAATGTGTTATAAAATATTTTACTTTTAATGTTAAAAATAAATTATTTCTTAGTAATGTTAATATATACGAAAATAATAATATCTATTTGAACTCATATGCTAGATATGTGTGACTAGCAGGCTTGTGCTTGTGTGACTGTCTTATGGATTTGTTCTGATCTGGTATCTCCACATCTGATTCTTTCACTTGGTTCTATTTCTTTTTTGTTCAACATAGCCAGTTAGTTAATCAATACATTTTTATTCACAAAGGGAAATCTTTAGTGTAAATTAAGATGTTCAATAGTCTGCCCTATTAACTCCATTCTTCTTTAAGGTGTGGCTTTATGGTTGCTCTTGTGAAAAAGCCTACTGTGTTTATGGCTTTAGTGAATTGCTGAAGTTAATTTCCCAGAAACCTGTAGATCAAGTACAGAAGAAAAGTGGTGCCTCTCAGTTTGATATTAACTTGTTTTCTCTAAATCTCTCTAGTCTAATCCCTTTGCTCTTAGTCATTAAAGAAATGGCAAAAAAAACAATTATGCACAATCATTTTTAAAAATGAAGCTAGTTTCCCAGGGCTTGAAAATGTCCTAGCTATATTAAGTTCAATCAATTTGAACAACAAATCATCAGTACTCTTTTTAATCTTAGAGTGAATTAATTAATATCTTCAGTTGTGCTTTTTTCAACAGAGTACTTAGTCTTTCACATAGCATTCTCTTTGATGAAATGTTCTGGGGCTGGTGCCTCCTTTAGAATCACTTCTGCCCTGAATTATGCTCTTTGTTCCACAAGTTTCAGGGTAGGCTGCACAGTGGCTTTGACTACCTCATTTATACAATATAAATTTATTCCTTGGCTTATTCTGAAGTGCATGCATTTATGGCCTATAGAAAATGCTATATTCCTGTCTTCGAAAGAATAATCTGTAAAAATACTGTAAACATAATCAGTGTTTTACATAGCCTCTGTCTAGTAACACAGCTAGAAAGACCCCCACTCCCCTAAAAAACACTGTTTGGCTTCAGTTTTCTAAATCTTTAAGAAGAGCATCACAAATTAAACAAATATGTTCTAAAAGCTGAATTGTGGAAAATATTGTAGTAAATGACATCATTTCAGTTAGGTGGCTAGGTATGCATATGCACTTTGGAAATCTTACTTAGCTTCAATGTTTCTGACTACTAACAAAGATTCTCCCCTAAATCAAACTTTGATCAGGCTCTTCTGGGTTATCTTTGTAACTAGGACTTCGCTTTTGGGCTTCTGTGTTTGTCTCTCTATTGTCCAGTTTTAGCAAGAATCCTGCTAACTCAGTTTAACTAGAATCTCCCATCCTCACTATCTAACTAAGCTTCATAAGCAAAGGAGAAATAAAATCCTTTCCAGACAAGCAAATGTGGAGGGGTTTTGTCATCACCAGGCCTGCCTTGCAAGAGCTCCTAAAGGAAGCACTAAATATGGAAAGGAAAAACCAGTACCAGCCACTGCAAAAACACATCAAAATATAAAGACCAATGTCACTATAAAGAAACTGTATCAACTAGTGTGCAAAATAACCAGATAGCATCATGATGACAGGATCAGATTCACACATAATAATACTAACCTTAATTGTAAATGGGCTAAGTGCCCCAATTAAAAGATACAGACTGGCAAATTAGATAAACAGTCAAGAACCATTGGTGTGTAGTATTCAGGAGACCCATCTCACATTCAAAGACACACATAGGCTCAAATTAAAGGGATGGAGGAACATTTACTAAACAAATGGAAAGCAAAAAAAAAAAAAATCAGGGGTTGCAATCCTAGTCTCTGATGAAACAGACATTAAACTAACAAAGATGAAAAAAGATAAAGAAGGGTATTACATAATGGTAAAGGGAACAATTCAACAAGAAGAGCTATCTTAAATATATATGCACTCAATACAGGAGCACCCAGATTCATAAAACAAGTTCTTAGAGATCTACAAAGGGATTTAGACTCCTACAGAATAATAATGGGATACATTAACACTCCACTGTTAATATTAGACAGATCAATGAGACAGAAGGTTAACAAGGATATTCAGGACTTGAACTCAGCTCTGGATCAAGTGGAGGTCTATAGAACTGTCCGCCCCAAGTCGACAGAATATGTTCTTCTCAGTGCCACATGGCACTTATTCTAAAATTGACCACATAATTTGAAGTAAAACACTCAGCAAATGCAAAACAAAACACTCAGCAAATGCAGGAGAACTGAAATCATAACAAACAGTCTCTCAGACCACAGTGCATTCAAATTAGAACTCAGAATTAAGAAACTCACTCAAAACCAAACAATTACATAGAAATTGAACAACCTGCTCCTGAATGCCTTCTAGAAAATAACTAAATTAAGGCAGAAATCAGGAAGTTATTTGAAACCAATGAAAACAAAGAGACAATGTACCAGAATCTCTGGGACACAGTTAAAGCATTGTTAAGAGGGAAATTTATAGCACCGAATGCCCACATCAGAAAGACAGAAAGATCTCAAATCATCATCCTAACATCATAATTAAAAGAGATAGGAAAAAGCCAATGAATCCAAAAACGAGCAGAAGACAAGAAATAACTAAGATCAGAATAGAATTAAAGGAGACAGAAACATGAAAAACCCTCCAAAAATATCAGTGAATCCCAGAGATGTTTTTTTGAAAAAATTAACAAAATAGACCACTAGCTAGATGAATAAAGAAGAAAAGAGAGAAGAATCAAATAGACACAATGAAATATGATAAAGGCAATATCACCACTCACCCCACAGTAATACAAACTACCATATGAGAATACTATAAACACCTCTATGCAAATAAACTAGAAAATCTAGAAGAAATTGATAAATTCCTGGACACATATACCCTCCCAATACAAAACCAGGAAGAAGTCAAAGACCTGAATAGACCAATAAGAAGTACTGAAATTGAGGCAGTAATTAAAAGCCTACCAACCAAAAGAGGCCCAGGACCAGACAAATTCACAGCCAAATTCTACCAGAGGTACAAAGAGGACCCGGTACCATTCCTTCTGAAACTATTCCAAACAACTGAAAAGGAAGGACTCCTCCCTAAATCATTTCATGAAGCCAGTGTCATCCTTATACCAAAACTTGGCAGAGACACAACAAAAAAGAAAACGTCAGGCCTATATCCCTGATGAACACCAATGTGAAAATCCTCAATAAAATACTGGCATACAGAATTCAGTAGCACATCAACAAACTTATCCACTACAATCAAGTCAGCTTTATCCCTGGGATGCAAGGCTTGTTCAACAGATGCAAATCAATAATCATAATCCATCACATAAACAGAACCAAAAATGAAAACCGCATGATTATCTCAATAGATGAAAAAAAAAGTCCTTGATAAAATTCAACAGCCCTTCATGTAAAATCTTAATAAACTAGGTATTGATAGAACATACCTCAAAATAACAAGAGCTAAGTATGACAGACCCACAGCCAATATCATATTGAATGGGCAAAAGCCAGAAGCATTCCCTTTGAAAACTGGCACAAGACAAGGATGCCCTCTCTCACCACTCCTATTCAACATAGTATTGGAAGTTCTGGCCAGGGCAATCAGGCAAGAGAAAGAAATAAAGACTATTCAAATTGAAAGAGCACAAGTCAAATTGTCTCTGTTTGTAGACAACATGATTCTATATTTGGAAAACCCCATCATCTCAGCCCAAAAACTCTTTAAGCTGATAAGCAATTTCAGCAAAGTCTCAGGATACAAAATCAATGTACAAAATTCACAAGCATTCCTATACACCAACAGTAGAGAAGCAGAGAACCAAATCATGAATGAACTCCCAATCACAATTCTTACAAAGAGAATAAAATACATAGCAATACAGCTAACAAGGGGTGCAATAGACCTCTTCAAGGGGAACTACAAACCACCACTCAAAGAAATAAGAGAGGACGCAAACAAATGGAAAAACATTCCATCATTATGGATAGGAAGAATCAATATCGTGAAAGTGGCCGTACTGCCCAAAGTAATTTATAGATCCAGTGTTATTCCCATCAAACTACCATTGATGTTCTTCACAGAATCAGAAGAAACTACTTTAAATTTCATATGGAATCAAAGAAGACAATCTTAAACAAAGAGAACAAAGCTGAAGGCATCATGCTACTTGACTTCAAACCATACTACAAGCCTACAGTAACCAAACAGCATGATACCGCTGCCAAAACAGACATACAGACCGAAGGAACAGAACAGAGACCTCAGAAATAACACCACACATGTACAACCTTCTGATCTTCAACAAACCTGACAAAAACAAACAATGGGGAAAGGATAGCCTATTCAATTAATGGTACTGGGAAAACTGGCTAGCTATATGCAGAAAACTGAAACTAGACCCCTTCCTTAAACCTTATACAAAAATTAACTCAAGATGCATTAAAGACTTAAATGTAAAACCCCAAACCATAAAAACCCAGAAGAAAGCCTAGGCAATACCATTCAGGACATAGACATGGGCAAACACTTCATGATGAAAAAGTCAAAAACAATTGCAACAAAAGCCAAAATTGACAAATGGGATCTGATTAAAGAGCTTCTGCACAGCAAAAGAAATTATCATCAGAGTGAACAGGCAACCTATGAAATAGAAGATTTTTGCAACATAACCTTCTGACAAGTGTCTAATATCCAGAAATTACAAGACACTTAAACAAATTTACAGGAAAGAAACACACAACCCCATCAAAAAGCAGGGAAATGATATGAACAGACACTACTCAAATGAAGACATTTACGCAGCCAATAAACATACGAAAAGAAGGTCAACATCACTCATCATTAGAGAAATGTAAATCAAAACTACAATGAGATACTATCTCATTCCAGTCAGAATGGTGATTATTAAAAAGTTAAGAAACAACAGATGCCGGTGAAGCTGCAGAGAAATAGGAACACTTTTACACTGTTAGTGGGAATGTAAATTAGTTCAAGCATTTTGGAACACAGTATGGTGATTCCTCAAGGATCTAGAACCAGAAATACCATTTGACCCAGCAATCCCATTACGGGGTATATACCCAAAGGAATATAAATCATTCTGCTATGAAGACAATGCACATGTATGTTTATTGCAGCACTGTTTACAATAGCAAAGTCATGGAACCAATCCAAATGCTCATCAATGATAGACTAGATAAAGAAAATGTGGTAAATAGACACCATGGAATACTATGCACCCATAAAAAGGAATGAAATTATCTCCTTTGCAGGGACATAGATGAACCTGGATGCTGTCATCCTCAGCAAACTAACACAGGAACAGAAAACCAAACACTGCATGTTTTCACTCCTAAGTGGGGGTTGAGCAATGAGAACACATGGACACAGGGAGGGGAACACCCTCCAGGGCCTGTTGGGAGGTGGGAGGTAAGGGGAGGGAACTTAGAGAACGGGTCAACAGGTGCAGTAAACCACCATGGCACATGTATGTGTATGTTACAAACCTGCACATTCTGCACATGTATCCTGGAACTTAAAGTAAAATTAAAAAAATATTCATACTGTCCAGGAAGAGGAAAAAATGAAAAGTAGGCCTTAATAAGTAAGCTATTATCTTACATAAAAGAAAATAGTAGGTGTTATGACTAAAAAAGAAGTAAAGAACATGTAGATAGGATGTTCAATGAATGACGCCTATGATTTAAAAGGGTTTACCTCATTGAATGGGGACATATCAGCAGAGACTTAAAGGAAATGAGGAAGTTAGCCATGTGCAGACAGACCCTGGCCCATGCAGAAGAAACTTACCTGAGGCTGGAGTACCCCTGGTCATTATGAGGAACAACGGTGAGGCTAGTTGTGTGGCTAGCACAGAGTCACTGTGGCTGAGAATACGTGATGAGGTCACAGGGGGCAGATCATGAAGTGCTCATAGGCTAGTTGTGGTAGATTGAAACTTCTGTTCAAGATATGAAGCATATTTATACAAACCTTGACTGTAGCTGAAAGTGTGGACTTGGTTTTACAAATACAATGTGGCACATGTGATGTTATCTGAGTTCCAAAGCCTAGGTTCAAGAGACTTTGCTACTTTCATGTTTACACTCCTGAAAGAAGAAGTTATGGGGAAAAAAAAGTTATGAAGAAGTTAAGAAGGCCATACAAAGAAGTGATCCTACTAGAGATTATCCTATTGGAAAACCCATGTAAGAAAGAACTGAGGCATCTGAGCCAACGACCCTAGAGAACTGCCATATGTATGAATAAAACTATTCTGAAGTCATCAGCTCCAGGTGAATCCTAGACAAGTGACTCCTGGCAGCCCCATGGGGCCCTTGTGTTAGTCCAGTAGAAGACTAAACCCAGCTAAACCCAACCCAAATTAAAGAATCATGAAGAAACATATGGTTGCTGTTTAAAGCCACTAAATTTTGGGGTGGTTTTTTGCACAGCGATAACTAACAGGCATACCAGTGTAATAACTTTAGATTTTACTCTGAGTTTAATGGGGTACATTTTACAGTCAGATTTAGGAGAATAGTGACATGATCTGACTTTAAGTTTGAAACAGTTCTTCTGACTACTGTGAGAATAACTGTGGAGGCCAAGCACACCCATGGCGACTGTTGTGGATGTTACTGCAGTAATCCAGGATAGAGATGGGAGTGAACTGGACCACAGTGAAGGAGAATGTTACTTCAATAATCCAGGATGGAGAGGGTGGTGACTTGGCCCACAGTGGAGAAAGTGACAAATGGTCATAGAATTTACATTTTGAAGGTAGACAAGATTTTTAAAAGATTATATGTTGGGAATGAGGGAAAAGAGAAATCAGGGTTAACACAAAGATATTGGACTTCTCCAATGAAAAAAGAGTGATATTTTATAGAGAACATATTATGCTGCAACTTATTTCAAAGATGGAAAATATATGTGTGTATGCACATGTATCTTCCTATATTGCATAAATAAATAGTATAAGTATAAACAAAAAATACAAAATGGTTAAAATACAAAATGATTATGTACAGGGAATGAAAGAGAACAGGATAAATGAGGACAGGGAAGGGATCAAAATTTCTTAGGACATATATTGCTTATCATTATGATTTTTGAATTTGCTACATGTAAAACTATTACAAAAATAAAACAAGAAGGAAAGTTAAGCAATCTTTTTTGTTCTTTTGAATGCCTATCACGTGGCAGGAGCTATGCTAAAACACTTTGTATATGTAATCCATAGCTTCTCTGGCTTTCTCATTTTTAAATGGTGATGATATAAATATATTGCAAAGCTGGCATGTCTGATTGACAGATATTAGACATAACGTATCTCAGAAAATGCCCAGCACAGAGTAAGCAGTCAGTAATTGGTGGTTGCCATTACTATTGTGTAAGATCGTGGAACAAGTAAATGTTGGAATATAATTCAAACTAAATGTTTCTGGTGGTGAAGTCCCTGGTATTTCTCTCTATGCCATGCTGTCTTTTATAAAAAGCAACATAACTGCTGATGTCTCTAATTTCACTATGCCAGGTGTGTGGGAGTGATGGAATACAGATATGTAGAAAGTCAGTTCCAGGAGGACTAGGAAAATACTCAGAACAAATGTTTGGAGCAAACACGGAGGTGGTCGGGACCTGAGTCTTGCCGGGAGATCAGTAATAAAGACAGGGCAATGAGTTAGAACTCAGCCAAGTGATCATGTCCTAGGTACATACAAACCTTGAAGTTTAAGTAAAGGCAAAGAATCTGATACCAGTCAAGCCAGCAGACGCTGGAGTCAATGAAGTTAAATCCTACTTTTGTATCCACCATAAGCCAAATTTTTGCCTTTTGCTGAAGCTGGAATAAATCCCCAGATATAGGAAGTCCGATGTCTGTTCATGAGTAACTTTCTGAAGAAAGGACGTGCAGCTTAGGAGCAAAATCATCAGAGTTCCCAAGCACGTTTTTTTAAAGATTGGACTTTACTTGGGGTCTTTGAGAAAGTGTCTTTCTCATTTATATTTTAAACAATTTGAGAAATAAGACAAACGGCAGGTGGGAAACTGAAGCACGACCTTGGTAAAGGCCAAGTTGGATGGAGCACATAGCTTACTTTGACATCTGGTGGCCTTTCTAATAGCAAATCTCAGAATTTAGCAGACTTCTCACCCAAGCCAACTCTACTACCACCAGCTCAGAGACAGGGCCTGGCCCCATGAAAAACAGAGCTTCTGCTTCCTGTGAGCATTTTGTTCCTTGTGAGCAGCTTGCACCCAAGAGGAAAACAGTCACAGTTAACCAAGTATCCTGGGTTTTCTTCCCAAATTTACCACTCAAGTGAGTCACCCCAACTTCTCAGGGGTGGTGGCCGCAAAGAGAGGCAAGAAGCATTCCCCAGGAAGCACAAGTGGAAGAGGCTCCACCAGCTAACAGATTTATTTAGTAGGTCTTTTTGGGAGAGGCACACCTGGAGATTTCAGTTATCTTTGCTCAATAGTCCTTCAAAAAGACATCTATCAGATCTGAGAGCTAAATATATCTGTTGATGATGAGGTCAAATTTCCAACAAAGAAACGTTTTCTGAAGCACTGACAGAATGTTTAAGATAACTTGGCAGAACTAGATGCCATTTTTAGAAAAACAACTAAAACTATACCCATCTATCTGTTAGGCAAACAAAGCTCTGGGTTTCCTCTCTCCAACATGGACAAGACAAGCAGGCAGCAAATACAAGCAGATACAAATGGAATCAAGTCAGATATGGGGCATGGCAGTAACTGTCATAAAAGTAGGGGGAGTCAGTCAGACATGTATCCAACAAATATATAGGAAGAACTTACCATGTGACAGGAATGATGCTGTGAATCATAAGACACTGCCTTTGTCCTCTGGGAGCTTATAGTCTTACGAGAGATATGGACAAGTAATCAGACAATTACTATGAAGTAGCATACACATTATGAGAAACGTGTGCAGGGTGCTTTGAACGCAGGAAGAGGGTACCATATCTAATATTGGGGCTGAAGGAAAGGATTTCTGGAGGAGATTTTAAAGAACAAGTAGCTGTTTGTCAAGCCAGAGGGACCAGAGGGGAGGAGGGACAGAGAAATGCTAAGGAAAGGAGACAACAAATACAAGTCTGCAGTTGAGAGAGTATGGTGATTCCAGAGAAGTAAACAGAGTTAAAAATGGATGAATAATGGAATACAGGATATACTTTGTGTGTGTGTGTGTGTGTGTGTGTGTGTGTGTGTGTGTATGTTGAGTGGATGGATAGAAAAGTGGAAGATAATTAATAAATAATAAATCTTGGTATTTATATACTTGAATATATTAATATACTATTTAATATATAAATAATAGGAATATATTTATATTATTATGAATATATATTAAATATATTCAAATTTATAAATGTATCAAAGGACCAAGTTATAAAGAGAACTATAAGCCATGTTTGGAATTAATTCCTATAGCAAAGAGAGGGCAAATAAGCAGGTGCATGACAATGTATCTGTTATCACA
The DNA here is from genome assembly GCF_000951035.1 of Colobus angolensis palliatus. Taxonomy (NCBI): domain Eukaryota; kingdom Metazoa; phylum Chordata; class Mammalia; order Primates; family Cercopithecidae; genus Colobus; species Colobus angolensis. The sequence goes on from NW_012118443.1 coordinate 313,430, forward strand.
TCTGTGCTTTTAAAATGTCAGTGACTGCAACGTGGAGCATGTGAGAATGATCGCCTTGAAGTATGTGATCATCACACTACCGTCTTGTCTGTTTACCTGCACTTGTTTGACTTGCTGCCGTGGTAAATGTATTATAATTGGTGCTTACAAAAGGTGAGCCCTCCTACCCACTAATAAGTGCACTGTGTCTCTGAGTTACAAAAGTCATTGCAATAATTTCTTTTCAACATGGAAGCCATAGACACTGGACTCAGAGGAGAGTCTCTAGTTTTTACAGATTTAGTCCCAGCCCCCAGCTTCCCTGCCCTCACCCTCTTTATTTTGACATTGCACTTGGTCTCAGGTGTCAATTGAAATAAACTAATCCAGGATAGGACCGACATGACAGACATCATCCTGCCCTCAAAACCACATCTCATCTCTTAATCATGGCACACTGCCCTTTCTTTGACCCACAATTGTGAGACTCAGTTCACTCTTCAGGTTTCACCATAAATATCATTTCCCTAGGAAAGTATTTTCTGACCCCCTGCCCTAAACTAGCTTAGACAGTCTTGTAATATGCGTCCATAGTATTTCATAACTCTTTGAAATACTTACTTTACTCGTTCATTGTATATCTTCTCTGAGGGCAGAGGTCATAGCTTTCTAAGCCTAGCACATCGTTACCTAGTTGGTACTCAATAAATACTTGTTTACTGAGTGAATGAACTCTCTGATCAGAGAGACATGATAACTCATGTAAGTAGATCTTTGTTTTTAACAAAACAAAAAGTCCTCCTGACATTCCCAGACATGCCTGAAATCCAGGGTGAACACATCATAAATTCAAGGCTTTTGCTGTGTGAGGCTTTGAAAGTGGACGGGAGGTCCATGTTCCATATCTCACAAAAGGCTTCCTTTCCAAAAGAACATATTAGGATCAGGAAAGAAAGACAATAAATCTACAAGGATATGATATTTAAAAAGTTGAATTTTTTGTTCGATTGCTTTTACTGGAGTAAATGGAGAAATTTTCAGGTAAACCTGGAGAACGAACGTGGGCAGATAAGAAATGAGATGAGGAAAGGTGAACTGCAATAAATGACTCAATCAACTCCACAGGTGTTGTCAAGAACCCAGCTGGGTGCTAGCCACTGGCAGAACTGGTGACTCACACCCTTCAGGAGGTCACAGTTTCTAACCTGGAGACCCATGGTCCTATTTTAAGAATATGCAGCTGCATTTACCTCTGCTGCTGCTGTTGCTGCCAGTCCACCTGCTGAAACGAGAGGAGGATTTGTCTTTTTACCAAAGCAACAGAAATGCAGTGTTTCTTGTCTATTTATCTGCATACTATTGTTTACCTTATTAACTCCTTCAATAAATGTTTACTCAACATTCACTGTGGGCCGATCTCTGTGCTAAGTGAAATAAAGTAACAAGACATAGCTTCATTTCTATTTCTTGTCCTCTTTCCTTTTCAATGAAGAGAAAGTAACATCAATATAAATTCATATAAAAGGATAATGTTCAATGTCCTGTGCTTTGCTTATCTTCTATTAATAGCTGTCTGCCAAGCTGGACTTATTGTTGAACCCCTACTGTATGTCAGGCCTATTCCAGGCACTACAGAAGAACAGAGAAAGAAATTTGTAAACTCTATCCCCCAGGAACTTATAACACAGTTGAAGAAAGAAGATACAATCACTTAAAAAAGAAATCGTTATCCGTTTTCTTATTACTCATTTCTCTAAATCTGATCTAAAAATATTCATTTTTTTTTTCTCCAAGAAGCTGAGCAGGCAGTAACATTGAAGAAAATGCTTTCCTTTAATATTCTGTTGTTCTTCCTTGGTTACAATTTTTATTTCATTGGGCTTTTAGCCCATACCAACCTAAACAAATTTTCTCCTTCACTAATCCTCTCTGCCTCTTTCAACTCTCCTACCTCATTGACACTGGTTTTGTAAGCACAAAATAAATGTTATAGCAAGCTACTATCACTGAATCATACCAGTTCTGATCTTTCGAGAGCAACTTGGATTTCAGAAATGTTTGTTAATCATGGTTTCAATTGAAAGGAAAGAGCTTCCGGTTTTTATTTCTTTGCAAGCTAATATTTCCCACTCTCATTTGGCTGCAGTCAGTTTCATAAACAAGACTTATTCATATTTATTATTTTGCTAAAATTAGCAGGCTGTGCAGTCATGGGTGTTACCAGAGTCTTAGGGAATTGCACTTTTCACTTTAAGGCAGGATGGCTTTGTGATGGATGGTTCCCTGGGCTTCCCACTCCGCTTTCTGCTGTTTCTTTCTCCAGCCCATTGCATGCTGCTGTTTATCTTGCAAAATGTCTGACAATTGAGAGCAGAGACAAAGCACTTAGAGCTAGATGGAGCTGGAGAAAGAGAGAGAGAGTTCAAGTAGATCAACAGGTTCCTTGAGATGCGATGAGCTGGTTCTAACTCATATATCAGGTACTGTGCCTAGATTACCTTATTTAGTCCTCATTATAGCTATATGAAATAGGTACATTTTACAGATAAGAAACTGAGACTGGAGGAAGTGAAATGTCCTGTTTTAAGTCTTGTGATTCCTAAGGAGCAGAGCCCTGTTTCAATTCTGGATGAGAATTCAGAGCCTCTGCATTCTCCTACAAGATGCTGCATCCCCTATTGAGCCCTTGCCACAGAGGACTGTCATTGTCTTTTTCTTCTTTCTCTCAGCTAATCTCTAAACTCATAAAGAATGTGGATTCTGCCTTTTCTCCATCCCAAGAATCTACCTCAATTCCTGGCACATTGTGGGTGCTCACAATATCGGCGGGCAGGAAAAATAAATGAATACAACTGCTCGCCCTGCCTACCTCAAAGATTGTAACCATCACATATAATAATATACAAGAGACATTTGTAATAATGAAGTACTACATAATGTAAAGGTTGATGTTGACCTGGATATCTCTTGTGTGTTTATTACTATGTTGTATCTTTTGAAAAATAAAAAAATACTGGTGTGCTGCACCCATCAACTCCCAATGCAATCCCTCCCCCCTCCCCTCTCCCCGTGATAGGCCCGGGTGTGTGATGTTCCCCTTCCCGAGTCCAAGTGATCTCATTGTTCAGTTCCCACCTATGAGTGAGAACATGCGGTGTTTGGTTTTCTCTTCTTGTGATAATTTGCTGAGAATGATGGTTTCCAGCTGCATCCATGTCCCTACAAAGGACACAAACTCATCCTTTTTTATGGCTGCACAGTATTCCATGGTGTATATGTGCCACATTTTCTTAATCCAGTCTGTCACTGATGGACATTTGGGTTGATTCCAAGTCTCTGCTATTGTGAATAGTGCCGCAATAAACATACATGTGCATGTGTCTTTATAGCAGCATGATTTGTAATCCTTTGGGTATATACCCAGTAATGGGATGGCTGGGTCATATGGTACTTCTAGTTCTAGATCCTTGAGGAATCACCATACTGTTTTCCATAATGGTTGAACTAGTTTACAATCTCACCAACAGTGTAAAAGTGTTCCTATTTCTCCACATCCTCTCCAGCACCTGTTGTTTCCTGACCTTTTAATGATTGCCGTTCTAACTGGTGTGAGATGGTATCTCATTGTGGTTTTGATTTGCATTTCTCTGAAGGCCAGTGATGATGAGCATTTTTTCATGTGTCTGTTGGCTATATGAATGTCTTCTTTTGAGAAATGTCTGACCAACATGGCACAAGTATACATACGTAACAAAACTGCACGTTATGCACATGTACCCTTTATGACGGTTTATAAAAGCAAGACATAAAAAGCCCATGACTAGCTTTTTGTTTTTAAAAGATCACTCTAGCAAAAGGGAAAGATATTTGGAAGGAGGCAGACATAAAAATAATGGGGAGAACAGATCAGAAGATACAGAAAATAAATTATGAAATCAGGGCCCCAAAACGTGTCAAAAGATATCATTTGAAACAATGTTCTCATTATATATCTGTCTAATCTAACAAGATATAAAATTAAAATCTATAGGAATCAGAATAATAACCATTTTTATGTGTGGAGGTATTGAATCCTTTTCACATGGTCATAAATAAATTTAGACACTTTTTAAAAATAAAATGCTATAAAAAGGACATGAAAGTAATTTTCTCAAAATAGTTATTTTTTGTTACAAAGCTTTTGCAAAAAAAATAGTCTATCCTAATTAGCGTTCAATTTTGCAGCAGTAAGTGGGAATGGCAGGTTGTACCTTTCCCTTTAGGATACAGCTCCTCTGGGGCTTTCCCATCTGTTTCTGCTTTGGTTGGAGGCACTTTCTCCATTTCAATCTGTATATAGGTTCCACCTCCATGTCATGTTTCACTTGCCCTGTATGCTAAGAAAATGCTAAATGTTAGAATTAGAGAAATGAGATGTCATAATGGTAGTTCTGCTTCTTGTATTGTCATAATGTTCTAAATATTGAAGAAGAGGATCTAGCTAAAAATAATTTTCCAGGTATTGATGTCAATGTTGCTATTAAAGCACCAAAGTGCTTACATATCATTCCACAGTTGTCAAACAGATCCACCATATGGCTTCAGAATATCTCCTTCACTATATCACAAGAAATATGGAAATCTTTTTAAATACAAAAAAGCCTTTAATATTGAAAAATATTAATTATATGAATTTGTAAAACTAAAAAAATGCACAAATGCTCTCATTTTTGCTTAAAAAAGTTTCATCTTAAAGAAAAGAATGCCAGCGTGAATAAGACAAAATTTTAAAAATGAATGTAAAAAAGAGATTCATGTAATAAGGATGGTGGGACATGAGGGAAAGGGATGGGATTTGCTTCTGTCCAGGACATTTTAGTACCTATACATACCTGTATGTTTTTATATAAGAATGGTCATCTATCACAATATATATCTGCCACATGTGTGCTTGATATGAGTTGCTAATTTTTATTTTGTTTCATTTTGGTTTGTTCTTGTTTTGCTAGTCATTCACTAGAAAAAAAAAGAGATCTCGAATTAAAAAGCTAATTAAGAAGAATCTCAGAGTTCCTCATCATTACCGGTTAGGTAAACATTCTCATTTTATTGGAAGAAAACTGATGCTCAGACGGCTGAAGCAGTTACCAAAAGTCACATATTATCAAACCTCAGCATTAAATGTACATTTTGTACCACCTCTTTCGCGACTCTTTATCCAGTGTAGTTTGCCTTTTGAAAGAGTCAGGGGAACACAGTAAAAATATCACTAGTCTAGCAGATTAAACAAACAAAACAAAACAACTTGTTTTGAGGCTTGGTTTTCTCCCTGACTAAATGGATAACCTTGGGAAATGCATTTGAATTTTCAGGACTCTAGCTTCCTTGCACAAGTAGAATCCCTACTGTGGCAAAGTACTAAATGAGACATAAATTCATTTTTATATGATGATTTTCTGCACAAGGAATTCTAAATTTTCAAAACTTCAAGCCGACATCCTATAATCGTCAATACATAATTACAATACAGATGTAGAAAGTTCTACAGTAAGTGTTAAAGTGCATGAGACTTCGGAAGAATGAAAGATCATTTATTTCTGTCTCATTTATACCCATTTACTTATATTCTGAAGAAAGCTTCCCTCATTTTAGTAAAAACTTGTGAATCAAAATATGCTGAAGACATGAAGGAAAAATCTCCATTGGAAAATCCACAGAATCTCAAACTTAACATCCTCCAAAATAAACTTGTTATCCTTAAGCCTTTTCTTCTTCCTATAATCTGAAATTTTATTTCCTTTTTTTAGCTAGAAACCTCCATCATCTTTTGTCTTTCCCTCTTCATTTCCCAATTTTAACTATTCTTCTATCATACTATTTCTATTTCAGGAATTCTGTTGTAACCATCTCTTACTCTAACGTCATAAATACATAGTCCTCTAAACCATATGCCCTGTCACCCCTTTACCTCTTTACCTCATGCCACAGTGCACACTCTCTTTAGTTTATCCAGGAACTTTTAAAGAGGTTCCACTGGTTCTCACCCCTAGTCATTTCCTCATCATTGTGTATTTCCCATTGTACTCTATGACAAATTAAAATCCAAACCCTTTCTCATGATCTCAGGAGCCTTTACCAGTAACAGCATACATATTTTTCTGAACTTAGGTCCCCTACCTTCATCTTCTCACCTTTCCTTTCCCTCATCCCCTGAACAACTCTTGCTACATTTCTCATTATTCTTGAACTTTCATGTTTTTTCATGACTCATGCCTCAGTACATGCCCTCAATGTCCAGGAAAGTTTCCCTTTACTTTTCCAACTCATCATTCATTCTTTAACTTGAGTTATATCATTGCCCTTTATCCTTTCTTTCTGTATTGCAGCTTTCTTGAGATATAATTCACATACATAATTCAGCATTTTAAAGTGTACACATCAATGGTGTATTAGTGCCCCATTCTATGGGTGCCAATTTACTGTATTAGTTTGTTTTCATGATGCTGATAAAGACATACCCAAGACTGGGCAATTTACCAAAGAAGGAGGTTTAATGGAGAGCTCACAGTTCCACATGGCTAGGGAAGCCTCATAATCATGGCAGAAGGCAAGGAGGAGCAAGTCATACATTACACAGATGGTGGCTCGCAAAGCGAGAGCTTGTGTAGGGAAATTCCCATTTTTAAAATCATCAGATCTCAGATGTATTCAATATTACAAGGACAGCATGGGAAAGACCCACCCCTATGATTCAATTACCTTCCACCAGGTCCCTCCCACAACACGTGGAAATTCAAGGTGAGATTTTGGTGGGGCCACAGTCAAACTGTATTATTCCACCCCTGGCCCCTCCCAAATCTCATATCTTCACATTGCAAAACCAATCATGCCTCCCGAACAGTCCCCCAAAGTGTCAGCTCATTTAAACATTAACTCAAAAGTCCACAGTCCAAAGTTGCATCCAAGACAAAGCAAATCCCTTCCACCTAGGAGCCTGTAAAATCAAAAGCAAGTTAGTTACTTCCTAGATACAATGGGGTACAGGCATTGGATAAAAACAGTCATTCCAAATGGGAGAAATTAGCCAAAACCAAGCAGTTACCGGCCCCCTGCAAGTCCAAAATCCAGCGAGGCAGTCAAATTTTAACACTCCAAAATGATCTCCTTTGACTCCATGTCTCACATCCAGGTCGTGCTGATGCAAGAGGTGGGCTTCCATGGCACCGGGCAGCTCTGCCTTTGTGACTTTGCAGGATATAGCCCCTCAGACCTCCCCAGTTGCTTTCATGGGCTGGTATTGAGTGTCTGTGACTTTTCTAGGCACACAGTGCAGGCTGTTGGTAGGTGTACCATTCTGGGGTCTAGAGGACAGTGGCCCTCTTCTCACAGCTCCACTAGATAGTGCACCAATAGGGACTCTGTGTAGGGCCTCCAATCCCACATTTCCCTTCCACACTGCCCTAACAGTGTCTCCATGAGGGCCCCACCCCTAAAGCAAACTTTTGCCTGGGCATCCAGGCATTTCCATACATCATATGAAATCTAGGCAGAGGTTCCCAAACCTCAATTCTTAACTTCTGTGCACTGGCAGGATCAACACCACATGGAAGCTGCCAAGGCTTGGGGCTTCCACCCTCTGAAGAAACACCCTTAACTTTACCTTGGCCCCTTTTAGTCACAGCTGGAGTGGCTGGGATGCAGGGCACCAACTCTCTAGATTGCACACAGTGGAGGAACCCTGGGCATGGTCCACAAAACCAAATTTTTCCTCCTAAATTTCCAGGCCTGTGATGAGAGGGCCTGCTGCAAAGGTCTCTGGCATGCCCTGAAGATATTTTTCCCATTGCCTTGGTGATTAACATTCAGCTCCTCGTTACTTATGCAAATTTCTGCAGCTGGCTTGGATTTCGCCCTAGAAAATGGATTTTCTTTTCTATCACACTGTCAGGCTGCAAATTTTCTGAACTTTCATGCTCTGTTTCCTTTTTAAAACTGAATGCCTTTAATAGCACCCAAGTCACCTCTTGAAAGCTTTGCTGCTTAGGAATTTCTTCTGCCAGATACCCTGAATTATTTCCCTCAAGTTCAAAGTTCCACAAATCTCTAGGGTAGGGGCAAAATGCCACCAGTCTCTTTGCTAAAACATAGCAACAGTCACCTTTGCTCCACTTCCCAACAAGTTCCTCCTTGAGACCACTTCAACCTGGACGTTACTATCCATATCACTATCAGCATTTTGGTCAAAGCCATTCGACAAGTCTCTAGGAAGTTCCAAACTGTCGCACATTTTCCTGTTTTCTTCTGAGCCCTCCAAACTGTTCTAACCCCTTCCTGTTACCCAGTTCCAAAGTCACTTCTACGTTTTGGGTATCAGCAGTGCTCCACTCTACTGGTACCAATTTAAGGTATTAGTTCATTTTCATGCTGCTGATAAAGACATATCCAAGACTGGGGAATTTATTAATGAAAGAGGTTTAATGGAGAACTCAGTTTCATGTGGCTGGGGAAGTCTCACAATCATGGCCGGAGGCAAGGAGGAGCAAGTCACATCTTATGTGGATGGCAGCAGACAGAGAGAGCTTGTGTGGGGAAACTCACATTTTTTAAACCGTGAGATCTCACGAGACTTATTCACTCTCACAAGACCAGCACAGGAAAGACCTGTCCCCATGATTCACTTTCCTCCCACCAGGTCCCTCCCATAACACATGGGAATTCAAGATGAGATCTGAGTGGGGACACAACCAAACTATATCAAGTGGTTTTTAGCATAGTCATTAACTTCTGCAACTATCACTAGAATTTTTTTCCAGAAAATTCTCATCATCTCAAGAAGAATACTAGTAGTAGTCACTACCATTCAACCAGTCAACTCTGGCCAAACACGAATTTACTTTCTGTCTCTATGAATTTACCTATTTTGAACATTTTATATAAATGGAATCATTTCAAATATGGCCTTTGTGTTTAGCTTCTTTTACATAGCATAACATGTTTAAGGTTCATTCATGTTGTAGTATGTATTAGTACTCCATTCCTTTTTATGGCTGAATAATATCTATTGTACAGCTACACAGCATTGTGTGTGTGTTTTTTTTTTTTTTTTTTTTTTTGGAGATGGAGTCTCTCTCTGTCACCCAGGCTGCAGTGCAGTGGCACAATCTCAGCTCACTGCAAGCTCCCGGATTCATGCCATTCTCCTGCTTCAGCCTCCTGAGTAACTGGGACTACAGGCACCTGCCACCGCACCCAGCTAATTTTTTGTATTTTTAGTAGAGACGGGGTTTCACGGGGTTTCACCATGGTCTCGATCTCCTGACCTTGTGATCTGCCCGCCTCGGCCTCCCAAAGTGCTGGGATTACAGGTGTGAGCCACCATGCCCGACCAGCATTGTGTTTATTCCTTAATTGATTAACATTCATGTAGTTTCCACTTTTTGGCTACTGTGGATTATACTTATTGTATTTATTTTCAAGGTATATTTAATCTGTGTTTTATTACTATTACTATAAAGCTTCTAATAAGCACCTTTCTCTATTCTTGAGCCCCACTTTGTGAGAAAATCATTCTTAATTTTTAGTTTTTTCTTCTGATTTTTGCATTCATTTTCAATGTAAGCTATTCCTTTTCTTCAATTTTAAACAAACCTATTTATATTCTACCACAGAAGAGAAGAATTTAGCACTTTTCTATCCTATCTATACTTTATTCCTCTCTCTCTGTATTCTTTAGAAAATTTCTTCAAAAGTTTCTGTTATTTCAATATACAGCATATAAATCACTGTCTATGTAAACATTGTTCACAGCTGACCTCACTGGGTTCACACATTATTTATGGCCATATAATCCTCACACTGAAGGTAATTACTACATATTAATGTACATGAGTGTGTATGTGCATAGCAAATATCTTGGTCCTTTTTTAGTCTATTGTCTGTAAAAATTCATAGCAGTTTTATCAAAGCCTTATTTTAATTAAAAACAAAAAAGTTCCCCTCTCTGTAAGTTCTTAGACCTCTGTCTTATCCTTTGCTCTTCCTCTTACTACTTTTCTTAAAAAAATTTGAGTTCCGTTTTCATTGATGTGTTCTCTTTCTCAGATTATTTTTCCTATTTGTGGATTTTGGTGTTTTCTGTATTTCTAGAATTTTCTCAAATGATCTCAAATAATCTGTGGATGTTCATTCATAACTTTCAATAAAATAGAAGTCATAAGGTAATCTTTTGGTTCCGTTTTTTTCTTGAGAACATCTCTCTTGAATAGTACCATATTGCAGCTATCAACTTGACTGATTATTCTTATTCTGGTGCACAGCTTTCATTATGGGAATTTTTGTGATGACTCTCCTGTATGCCATGTCTTTCAATTTCGGTTTACTGCATGGGAGCAGACTGATAGTACTTAATAAAAACAGTTTGTGAGAGGGTTTTTTTTGTAATATGTACCTACAAAAATAGCTTTATTCTATATTCACACTTGATGGTTTGACTGAATATAAAATTCTAGATTGAAAATTATTTTTTACACAATTCTAAAAGCAATAATTCATCTACTTTTGGCTTTTCTTAATGCTATTAATAATTCCAAGGTCATCCTGATTGCAAATTAGTTTTATATTAATTACTTTTTTCCATATAGCATTATCTATTTGTCCCCAGCATTTGAAATTTCACTATTATGTATAATAGGATGTGTCTATTTTCACCAGTGTGTGTTGATAGACCCTTTAAATATGGAAATCATGCCCTTATTTTTTGGTGATTTTTTCCTTAAATGCTTTCATAGGTGATATCTTCTAGGTTTCCTTTGCTCTCTCTTTTTGGAACCCATATTATCCAAATATTGGACATCCTGGGTTAATTTTATAATTTACTTCTATTGAGATTTTCACTTCCAGATTTACATTTTTAAATGCAATGACAACAAAAAAGAGAAGAGAAAGGGAAAACACAGAAACAAAAACCCAAAAGAGGTAACTTGAAAGATGGTGAACAAACGGTAATTGTCTTACCATATCTGAGAAATCTGATTAATAAGGACTGATAAAAGACAAATCCAACCCAATTTATACTGAATAATCTCCCTCTGTCATCTTAGGAATCAGCAGCACCTGGGTTTTTTAAAGGGTGAATTAAAAATGGAACTACTTTAATTGGTTAAAATTTTCAGAAACCATCAAATCTCCAGTTCATTCCCCATAAAATAACTTGAATGTTCCCAATTTCAGCAATTTGTTTGTTTCACAGTACAACTTTTCTTACCTCTCCCAAGTTTACTTTCTTAGAATAGCCCCTGATCCTTGTGTGGCTTGCTTCTACTTATTTCCTTTAGGCCATAACTTTCATATTAGTGGTTTCTTCAGATGTCTGGCCATCCTTGGTTCTATGCTCATATTTAAGAATGTGGGAATGAAATACTGTTTGTAAAACTATTGAGTAATACATGTTTGGGGCCTGTCAGCTATATGTTTTATCATGGGAAAATTAGACTGGCCTGTTTATTTATAAAATCTTGATGTCAATATATTTAACTTTTTTCCATTGGAATGATTATGTTATGTAAATAAGACTTTTTCAATTTTTTGTCTGGCAAGTGAAAGCATGGTTACTATTGTTCTGGCAAATAAGTTGAAAAAATCTGTGAGTCTCAAATTCCAGTCTGTACACATTCTTCTAATCCCCCTATTTATGAGATAGAATCTAGGACTTCCATTGTGTTTGGTGTTAGTAAGTCCAAAAACAAATGACAAACAAAAGGTCCTCTGCCTTCTGCAGAAGGAAATTATTAAATGTTCTTCTGGGTTGTGAGAAATCTCTAGACTGTGAAGAGTTAGGGAAGGGGTCTGACTGTTCAACCATTTATTACGTTTTTAAGTAATGCACCTTATTTATCCCCCTTCCCTTCACCTCCTCTCACAGTAGAACCTGGTTTTACTCATTTTCTGTCTTTAGGTGATCCTCTGCATAAACCATGCTGAATCTTAGCCTTATTAATCCCTATTAATGAGTCAACTTTCTCAAACATGCTAGTCAATTACCACTTACCCATCTGTTTTCCCAGCTTCCAAATTTTTCTTGTGATGTTTTGTCCTTTCCTGTTTTCCCATTATCTATGGGTTTATTTTTCAAAAAATAGTATGCTTTTGAACTAACAGTGGGAGTTTGGTTTGGAGTAAAATTAGATTTGTGTGTTTTCAATCAGCCATTTTACAGAGCAGTCCCTATGGCTTTCAATATAGATTTTCAATGACAAGTACCACTTTTCCTTGTAACTTTTTCTGTCCCTCTCTTTCTCTTTTCATCTAAACAAACAATGAATTGATTTCTGTCACTTTGCATTAGCTTGCAATTTCTAGAATTGAATATGTATGGAGTCACACAACATTTAGTCTTTTTGTCTACCTTTCACTCAATACAATTATTTTGAGATCTATCCATGTAGTTGCCTGTGTCGATAGTGTGAGACTTTTTATTGCAGAGTGGTATTCCATTGCACAATGAATATATATTCATTGAATATATTGAATATATTGCATTTCATTGTGGGATATAAATGTTTATATATTCACCCATAGATGGACATTTCAGTTGTTTGTTTTGGACTGTTACAAAATAAAGCTATGATAAACATTCATATATAAGTTTTGTACAGGCATATGTTTCTATATCTTTTCTTTAAATATTTAGAAGTAGAACGGCTAGATCATCTGTAGGTATATGTTTCAGTTTTTTGAAACTACCAAACTGTTTCCCAAAGTGGCTGTATCATTTTAAATTTTCACCTTCAGTGCTTGAGGGTTCCAGCTCCTCTACATCCTCACCAAAACTTGATATGGTCAGTCTTTTAATTTTAGACATTCTAATTTATGTGTAAGGATATCACATGATATAATTTACATTCCCCTAAAGACTAATGGCGTTGAGCATCTTTCCATGTGTTGATTTGTCATTTTTATATCTTTAGTGATGTTTGTTCAAATACTTTGCTCCTTTTTTATTGGGTTGTTTGTTTTCCTATTATTTAAGAGTCTTTTATATATTCTGGATACAAAATCATTATTATGTATATGATTTACACCTATTTTCTTCTAGTCTATGGCTTTATTTCCATTCTCTTAGTAGTTTCTTTCTCTTATTCCGAAGAGAAATAAAAAATTTTGCTGAAATTCCATTTATCATTTTCCCTCTATGGATCATGGCTTTGGTGTCATATCTAAAAAACTGTTGCCTAACTCAACGAAGGTCATAAAGGGTTTTCTATGTTTCCTCTAGAATTTGTGTGTTTTTTAGCTTGTACATATAGGTGTATTTTGAGTGTATTTTTGTATTTCCTGCAAGGTAAGAATCTTTTGCTTTGTTTTGTTCATGGACATCTAGTTTATCCAGCACATTCTGATGAGAAGACCATCTTTTATGCATTGAATTGCTTCTGCATCTTTGCAGAGCCCATCAGTTATTCATACATTTATGGGTGTATATTTGGAATCACTAATTCTGTTCTGCTGATCAAGTTTTCTATCAAGACTTCAAAAAACACTATTTGGTTACTATAACTTTATAATGCACTTATAATAAGACTAAATCAAGTAGAAGTAGGTTTCCAGTTTTGTTCCTCTTTAAAAACAATTGTTTTTGGCGGGCACGATGGCTCATGCCTGTAATCCCAGCACTTTGGGAGGCCGAGGCTGGTGGATCACGAGGTCAGGAGTTCAAGATCAGCCTGGCCAAAATGGTGAAATCCCATCTCTACTGAAGATACAAAAAATTAGCTGGGCGTGGTGGTAGGTGCCTGTAATCCCAGCTACTCAGGAGGCTGAGGCAGAGAATTGCTTGAATCCGGGAGGTGGAGGTTGCAGTGAGCTGAGATAGCACCACTGCACTCCAGCCGGGACAACAGAGCAAAACTCCGTCTCAAAAAA
>NW_012118443.1:327357-347697 GCF_000951035.1 Colobus angolensis palliatus
CCGTCTCAAAAAAAAAAAAAAAATTGTTTTCGCTATTTGTTGTCATTTACATTTCCAAATAAATTTTAGAATTACTTTTTCAATTTCTAACTCAAAAAAGCCTACAGAATAAAGATCTTAATAATATTCTCATCCAGAACATAATATATCTCTCCATTTAATGGGTCTTTTTTATCTCACTAATATGTATATACAGATTTTTCACACCTCTTTTCAGATTATCTCTTAGCATTTAATATTTGTTATTTAATGATATTTTAAATTCAGTTTTATTTACTTGTTTTAATTGTCATTTCATACATATAAATACAATGTATATTTGCATACGTATCCTCCACCCTGGAACTTTGGTAAACCACTTATAAGTTCTAGTAGCTTTTTTGTGGATTCCATCAGATTTGCTACATACTCAATCCTGTCATCTGTAAATAACACAATTTCACTTTTTCTTTCCTGATACCAGTTTTCCAATTATGCGTCTTCCAAGTCCCTGACCCCCTAGTCAATAGTTATATAATTGCACATGTAGTCATGTCTTCTTCCAAGCAAAGTAAACAACCAGGTGCACTGCTGGAAGTTCTGTCCACTGAAAGAAATTCCTTTCACCACTGTCCTTTAGAAATGTCCCAAAAGGGGGCTATAGTGCTTCAGTTGTCCAATTTCAGGTGGTGCCTTCCTAATTATATATATATTATACCACATCCATTTATCCGAAACCTGCTAATTTACATGGAATGCCTAGCAAACTACAACCTAATTTTTTTTTTTTTATTTTAAGGTATGCCAATCATTCTTTTTTTTTTTTTTATACTTTAAGTTCTAGGGTACATGTGCATAACGTGCAGGTTTGTTACATATGTATACTTGTGCCATGTTGGTGTGCTGCACCCATCAACTCGTCAGCACCCATCAATTCATCATTTATATCAGGTATAACTCCCCAATGCAATCCCTCCCCCCTCCCCCCTTCCCATGATAGGCCCCAGTGTGTGATGTTCCCCTTCACGAGTCCAAGTGAACTCATTGTTCAGTTCCCACCTATGAGTGAGAACATGTGGTGTTTGGTTTTCTCTTCTTGTGATAGTTTGCTAAGAATGATGGTTTCCAGCTGCATCCATGTCCCTACAAAGGAGGCAAACTCATCCTTTTTATGGCTGCATAGTATTCCATGGTGTATATGTGCCACATTTTCTTAATCCAGTCTGTCACAGATGGACATTTGGGTTGATTCCAAGTCTTTGCTATTGTGAATAGTGCTGCAATAAACATACGTGTGCATGTGTCTTTGTAGTAGAATAATTTATAATCCTTTGGGTATATACCCAGTAGTGGGATGGCTGGGTCATATGGTACATCTAGTTCTAGATCCTTGAGGAATTGCCATACTGTTTTCCATAAGGGTTGAACTAGTTTACAATCCCACCAACAGTGTAAAAGTGTTCCTATTTCTCCACATCCTCTCCAACACCTGTTGTTTCCTGATTTTTTAATGATTGCCATTCTATCTGGTGTGAGATGGTATCTCATTGTGGTTTTGATTTGCATTTCTCTGATGGCGAGTGATGATGAGCATTTTTTCATGTGTCTGTTGGCTGTATGAATGTCTTCTTTTGAGAAATGTCTGTTCATATCCTTTGCCACTTTTTGATGGGGTTGTTTGTTTTTTTCTTGTATATTTGTTTGAGTTCTTTGTAGATTCTGGATATTAGCCCTTTGTCAGATGAGTAGATTGCAAAAATTTTCTCCCATTCTGTAGGTTGCCTGTTCACTCTGATGGTAGTTTCTTTTGCTGTACAGAAGCTCTTTAGTTTAATTAGATCCCATTTGTCAATTTTGGCTTTTGCTGCCATTGCTTTTGGTGTTTTAGACATGAAGTCCTTGCCCATGCCTATGTCCTGAATGGTACTACCTAGATTTTCTTCTAGGGTTTTTATGGTATTAGACAATCCTAAGTCAAAAGGACAAAGCTGGAGGCGTCACGCTACCTGACTTCAAACTATACTACAAGGCTACAGTAACCAAAACAGCATGGTACTGGTACCAAAACAGAGATATAGACCAGTGGAACAGAACAGAGTCCTCAGAAATAATACCACACATCTAAAGCCATCTGATCTTTGACAAACCTGAGAGAAACAAGAAATGGGGAAAGGATTCCCTATTTAATAAATGGTGCTGGGAAAATTGGCTAGCCATAAGTAGAAAGCTGAAACTGGATCCTTTCCTTACTCCTTACACAAAGATTAATTCAAGATGGATTAGAGACTTAAATGTTACAACCTAATTTTTATGTAAACAAACTGCTACGTAACTTGAGAGTATATTCTCCTAAGAAGTAGCTGAGTCTTAGCCAATTAAAGCAGCTGAGCTTCAGCAAATCACAGGCTACCAACTGACCAGACCGCATTCGTATAAAGCAAATATCTCATCACATCATGACCAAACAAGGCAAATGCTCCGTTGTAACCAACAAAGCTGTTTCTGTATATCACTTCCTTTTTCTGTCCATAAATACTGCCTGCCAACTTTATTGGGTGGAGTTCTCTGAACCTTTTCTGGTTCTGAGGGCTGTTGGATTCACGAGCAGTTCTTTGCTCAGATCAACTCTGCTAAATTTAGTTAGTCCAAAGTTTTTCTTGTAACATCAATTAGCCAATGTGATAGGTTTGCATGAGTCAGACTATTCTAATTGCTGCTTTGTCTCTGCTGTCCTGTATAGTAAACACACCCACCTTGCCTTGAGTGGTTCAGTGTTGCCACATGATCCCTGCCACCCCAGGATCTAATTACTTCCATTGCATAGATTCCCCCTCTTATGCCATGTCTAGAAAGCTCTTTCAGGCAGTAAACAGTACCAATGATAGATCTCACCTTATTTTTGTCTCCATCAATCAGAGATTACTGTCGTTTGTTTTCTGTTTTCCAGTGTTTAGAAAAATATTTCATCATATATTTTGTCTAGTTTTCAGACATTTTAGTTGGAAGGGTAAATAAACTTCTTGTTATGCAGAGTGCACGTAAAAACTTCCACAGTACTTATTTCATTTTGTTCTATTACGTGCCTTTCTTTTTAATAGCCATGAGTTCACAAGGAAGAAAGTCTATGCCAAACACCTAACAGTAGCCAACAAGTATTCAGTTGTTACTCCACGCCAAGAACAGTTCTAAGAACCCCACATACATTTAATTTATTTAATCTTCACAATTACACTATAAAGTATTACTATTTTTAGCTCCATTTTAGAGAAGAATACATCAAAGCAGAGTAACAAGGTAACTTGCCAAAGGTCTGTCTCACCAGCTAGTGGTAGAGCTGGAATTTGAACCTAAGCTGTATTAACATTTACAAAATGTCTTTTTTTCTACAGCAGAGGTACTAACACCTGACTATGTACCAAATTTTCACTGGAAACATTGAGATAAACAGATTCCTTGAGTCCCTTTTGCAAGGTTATCGAATCAGAGGTTCAGAGATAATCTGAATCAGAGATCTCTACAGATATAAAACTCAGGAGTCTGTATTTTTACAAGCACACAAGATAATTCTAATATGTTGCCAGTTTTGTAAACTACTTACTGCTCTAGAAGGAATAGAGGGAACTCTGGAAGTTGAAAGTTTTATTTGCCTGCATCATAGCTTTTTGTTTATTTGTTTGTTTGTTTGTTTTTAAGATTGTTCCACCTACTATCTGCAATATTAGTTGAATTGTTTGGGGGTTTTAAAACATTTTTATTGTTTATATTCTTTTAGTTTTTTTTTTTTTTTCCTGTTTCACAGACAGCAGGAAAGTCGTTTTTTTGTTCTTGTTTTTTTGGTTTTTTTTTAAATGGGATGGTTTTTTGGGCCAAGTAGACATGAGTGTTGAATAATGGCTCCATTACTTCCATAACTATAGAACAACTGGCAAGCTAACTGTCTCTCTGACTCAGTTGCCTTATATGTAAAATGAAGAAAATAATTTTTTAAGGATTAAGTCAAATGATATACATAAAGTTCTTAGTACATTATGGATGTTTATTAAGTGGTAGCTAGTATATTTATTTAACACTCAGATATGAAAGTTAAGGCTATAAATTCTTTATGACATGTAGCTTTGGAAATATTACTAACAGTATTTCATATTGTGCAATTCACCGTTATTTTCAGGAGCCCCAAGATGAAAAAAGTCACTGCCAGTCAACCTTTGACATAATGCTTTCTTGTCACTGAGAATTGTTACTTTATGTTTTTTAAAAGAACTCTTTCAGATTTTTAAGACTATATGTCTCATATATCAGATAAGCAAAAAGAAATGGTTAAGGTATTCCTAAAATTTCTGCATATGCAGTCTCAATTTTGTAAAATACTTTTATAGTGAGAGCTATTGATGTCCACATTTTTCAATGAAACATTATGCCCTGTGCCACAAAGATTTTAATTAAATAGGCTTATTTAATTAAATTACTTAATTTAATTAATGATTGATTTACATTATTTAATTAAATAGATTTCCCCAAAGCATTTATTATGAAAATTTTTAAAGATATAGAGAAGTTCAAAGAATAGTAGAATGGAAAACTAGGTCTGCTCTCTACTCAGGATCAGTTGTTGATGAATCACAACTGTTGCCTGCTTAACAGCAACTTTAGGACAACATCAATTTTAAGTACATTCCAATTTTGGAAATGTTTGAAACAAAAAACAAGTTTCATTTTAGAATCAAAGAAATATATTCTGTACATTGCAGGTATGTAATATGTGCACACTATATATGTGTCTACAAAGTTCATTCTTATACATTCATATTCATTTTTAATGAGCATTTTTATGCACACATTTTCAACAACATTAAAAACACTGACTAACTGACAGATTGAGTAAGTTCTTATCACAACATAGACCATGGTGTAGAATATAGAAAAAATTAAGTTTTGAGGATCCAAATCTAACACAGATTCAGTTTTCTTGGATCTTTCCATCTTTCTGAGAGTCAATGGAAGCTCACATATACTATTAATGAGAAATTCAGATACAAAAATTATAAGCCTAAACATGGCCCAGATTTTGCTGTTTCACCTTAGGCATTGTTCTCAATCTCTTTTTTGCAGCAGTTTTTACCATCTGCTATGAAAGGACTATTGCTGCCTATGGTATTGCTTTAAAAAGGTCATTAAAACTTTCTCCTATCTCCAGGATATCTGACAAAAAACCTACAAACTGCTACCATCATTTAGAAAAGATGTTGGAAAAAATGAAAACACAAGGTATTACTCTTCCAGTTCAACAATGAGATACGAAAAATTTTTAAGCTCGTGAAAGAGCCTACTCTATTGAAGTTTTCAGGCTACCTGAATAGAACCAAATATGCTCAGGACTTGTAGGACTGACTGAAATGTAAGACTAACTGAAACGTAAGGATTAGATTGCGTTTCAAACAAAATAAAATTAGATGCAATGTCTCTCATGAAGGAAAATGAATCTGTCAGAATGGGGAAGCATTGCAAACCTATTTTCTCTAAAGGATGTGTGCTTTTATAAACTGAGAACTAAAGCCACTTTTCAGCATATAATTTTTAAAATAGCATATGTGGTGTTCTTTAAACAAGTGGGAGAAAAATCAATGTGCATTTATGGTCAAAAAATTCAATTAGCGATTATCAGCCGGTAAGCACCAATTCGTTTGCCTTCAGTGACCTGAAGGTGGATTTTTTTTTTTATTTATGCCTTTAACTATTTTGAGTCCTCAGAATTTCTTTCCATTTTTGATCTGAGAATTTAGATCATAATAATCATTCTATTTCTGCCTAGATGATCCCATTTCTACATTGTCATCAGGCATCACTTGCCTTTTCTTTACAAGTGGCAGGTGGGAAAAATCTTCAGCTGATCTCTAAAGGGAAGACCAATAGGCCATCAGTGAGAAAATGAAGTCATTCTCCCTGTGGATGTTTCAAGAGAACCTGCCTGGGAACTTTCACTTCTCAAAAGCAGCTTTTGAGTATAATTAGCTACTAGTTCCACCCCAGGATTTTTTTTCCTGCTTTTCCTCATTGGAATTTACCAATAGTTTACCTTTCCTAACTAAAACTCCTCATTGTTTAATTTTTTAAATCACAGTATGTTAGGGATGATTTGGAACTTAGACATTGTCTAGTACTTTTTTCTATTTGTTCCATGAAGCTTTTTGTGGGGAGTAAGATAGAGGACCCTTGTCCCCATTCTCTTCTCCTCTTGGTCCATTTCTTGTTGTTTATAACAGAATATTGGAAATTGGGTAACTTACAAAGAAATTTATTTTTCATGATTATGGAGGCTGGAAAGTCCAAGGTCGAGGGACTGCATCTGCTGATGGCCTTCTTGCTGGTGAGGACTCTCTGCAGAGTCCCAAAGCTGCACAGGGCATTGTATGCCAAGGGGGTTGAGTATGTTAGCTCTGGTCCCTCTACCTCTTCTTATAAAGCCACCAGTCTCAGTCCTATGATAACCCAGTAATCTATTTAGCCCATTAATCCGTGAATGGATTAATCCATTCATAAGTACAGAGCCCTCATGACTCAATTGCCTCTGAAAAGCCCCATCTCTCAATACTGCCACATTGGGGATTAAATTACAATGTGAGCTTTGTAGGGAAAAAACATTCAAACCAGAGCATCCTCCCTCTGATTAATACATTGATTTATCTGTTTTATTTTATTTGAAGAGAGTTTTCCACTAAGAAAGTTTTAAAAACCCCACCCTGTCCTCTGACTTTTCAGATTAGCCAACTAGGAATCTTAAAATGGATCAAAGCTTACCTGGTCAATGAAGAGCTGGAGCCATTACCTAAACCTTCTCACTTCTAGTCAGCAGTCTTTCCACTATGATGCATTGTATCTACTTGGTTATGTGACATATATTGGGTCATTTTTTTTTTGTTTTGAGATGGAGTTGCACTCTTGTTGCCCAGGCTGGAGTGCAATGGTGCGATCTTGGCTCACTACAACCTCTGCCTCCTGGGTTCAAGCAACTCTTCTGCCTCAGCCTCCTAAGTATCTGGGATTATAGGCATGCGCCACCACGCCCGGCTATTTTGTATTTTTAGTAGAGACGGGGTTTCTCCATGTGGTCAGGCTGGTCTCTAACTCCCGACCTCAGGTGATCCACCCACCTCCCAAAGTGCTGGGATTTACAGGCATGAGCCACCGCACCAGGCCACCTTTGTTTTTCAGATATAGTTTATTATTTTTTTAGGACCTTACTATGGTGAATTTCAGAAACTCCTCTTGAACTAACTTTAGGGGAAAAAGAGATAATTTACTGGCAGAATTCAAGGGAATCCAAGGAGTAATTGAACAACCAGAATCCAGAGAGTAAATGAACAACCAAACTAAAGAGGGGGAGGACTGTTGCCACTGAGGAACAGTTGGAACACAGGGTCTGAGTGCTGAGGGCTTTTCTCTGTAGTCTGACTTTCTGTTCCTTTTTTCTTTTCTCTTCGCTATTCCTTCTACATAGTGGAAAACACCCTGGCCCAGATTGGATTTCCAAATTACAAATTTCAACTTCAACCAACATGAGAGAAACTGATCTAATTTAACTCTGTCTTTCCCAAGACCAATATTGCCAAGAAAGACAGCTACTTAGTAAGCATGGATTATGTGGCAAGTGCTGGCTGAATCAATTTGGCTAGAGAAAACACTTCTTTTAAAAATGATTGCTCCCATCTTTAAAGGAAACTAGCAGATAAAGGACATGAGGGAGGAGAAGCAACAGTTCCCAGAAAAATAAGGGTTTGGATCAAAAAGGAAGGCACAGTTTAGTTAATTTTTTTTTTTTTTTTTTTTGACAGGGTCTCACTCTGTCACATGCAGGCTGCAGTCTCCTGAGCTCAACAAATCCTCCCATATCAGCCTCCCAAAGAGTTGGGATTACAGGCATGAGCCACTGCACCTAGCCAGAATGTTTATTTTAAGCTTTGCACACACACATGCACACATACACAACATGAATTTTCCCAAACCTTCAATAGTACTTAAACATTTACTTAACAGATTTTGTAAAAGTAGAGTGTAGAAAGTTTTTCTCAATATTCCTCTACGTATGTTTCATGTCTCTAACAAGAAACTATACACACTTAAAGGTCTTTCTAAAGAAGAAAAATAAAGCAATATATCCCCCAGAATACTAAGAATAATGTTAGATCACAAAATTGGTGCTGATTAAATACATATTGTATTAAGTTAAATTAATAAGGAATTCATCATTCATCTCTTTCAAATAAATTATTTATTTATTTGTTGGCCCCATAATGGTCTATCCAAATAAGAACGTTGTTCTATAGAAAGGTGACAGGAATAGCACAGTGTTGTGGGAACATACTCACTTTTATTTGAAATCTGATGTTCAGGATGTCAACCACTGAATTGATACATGAACATGATCAAGTAAGAGCCTATTTTCTCATCTGTAAAATGAACCAAGTGATTTTAAAGTTTATTCCAGAAAAAATGTTATTAAAGCCATAAAACATTAATATTTCAAGAGTGTAAGTGTACGCCATCTGTTCACACAACAACTAATGTTTCACCTCTATAATTTTTGATCTAGATATTTTAAGCTCCTCTTCTATTAGCAAAATTTTCCGAGATTACAGTCGACCAAAAAGGAAAATTCAAGTAATGCTTTGTGATTTTCTATCCATTTAAATTGGTGAATTATAAAACATTTGGGTTGGAAGGGAACAAAAAGATCAGACTCAGTCCCTTCCAAATGCATGAGTCAATTTTAGGGCATCCCTGAGAAGTGGTCATCCAGGCAGTGATCAGGAACCTAGCATGTAATTGATGTGCCTGTTCAAATGTTGGATAACTCTAATTGTTACAGAGATTTTTCTTTTACTGAGCTATCATCTGCCTTCCTGTAATTACTTCTCATTGTTATTAATTCTGCTCTCTGGAGCAAAACAAAACAAGTCTTTTCTTTCTTCCACACGACAGCCTTCAAATATTTGACGGTGTTTCTTTTTCTGCCAACCAAATATTCCATTTCCTTCAACTGTTTGTTTGACAAAATTTCACTTGGTTTTCTTCTGTATATAGTTGTCACACAGAACTTGTAACAAACCAGCGATGGCATCTCATGAGTATGAGGAACAGGAGGGCTATTACTCTTTGGGAATTGGATGCAATATTCCAACAAGGGCAGCATAAGATGCCAATCATGTCTAAGGGAGTTACTCCCTATTGTTGCATTATTGAAAACCTGAGGAGTAAGAATCCTCAGGTTTCAAAAAACCTGAGGAATAAATAAATTTGAGGAGATTTTTATTAAATAAACTTCTATCATACTATGTCTTTCACCCTAGTAAGAAATGAATGAATTATTTGTTTTGTTTTAATCCAAATTTTAAGACTATGTATTTACCCCGGTTGAATATTTGGTCACACTTGATGCATGTGGTAGCCTTGAAAATGTGCCACACAGATTCTCGGCTTGGGAATAATAGTTGACTGACAGCTCTAGCCCCCACACCTGGATCTACCAATTCATTTGCATAGTGATCATGCTATTCCTGGGCTTTTCCCAGTAAATGACTGAACACAATGTGGAATACTAGTGCAAGCAATCCTGGCTTGAGAACTACCTTCCTTCCGGCGAAAACTTTATTTGAACTTTCCTGTAGTCTGAGACACTTCCTCCCAATTTCTTCCTTCCCCTTTTCTTTAGTAGGTGTCAAGTTTGTGGTGCACTCTGAAGGTGCTCTCTGCCTATTCCTCATCCTTTCTTTTTATTGTTAACAGGTGTTTTTCCCAGTGAAACTCTCACAGTCCAATTCCATCTGGCATTTGCTTTGCAAAGAACCTGAATTACAAGACGGTACTAAGAGTGGTCCAAGAAGCCTGCCAGTCAGATGAAATTTGGAGACTGGCTCATTTACCACCCACAGTGCAAAATGAAAGCTGTTCTGAGTGGTCAGGGGAGTATACCTGGCTCCTGGCTCAGGGCAGCAGGTTGATTCCTGAAGAATGTCATAGATGGTGATCTGGGAAAATATCCCAGTGTAGGGGAACACCACAAAGGATAGAAGAGGGACCACAGCCAAAAAGCACACTTGGGGTTTGATGGAGACACAGAGCTCCAGAGACTTCTAGGCCAAGACAGATCAGAGCCCCAATCATGAGTCCTGAAACATGAAACTGGAATATCTTGATGATTGCCTCTGGAGATGTTGGCTCCGCAAAACACACTCATTTTGCACAGGTTCTGAGGCATCTAATAAGAACTCTACTACCTCTCCTTAGTAACAGCTAGCATTTCTTCAAGATGGAAGATTCTGCAGAGCCTCCAACCACCCCAAAAGTTGCCAATCCCCCTATATTTCCACCTTCTTTTCTGACTTCCAGGAGTATAACAACCACAACAAAAATCTCAGCATAACCTAGCTTAGTGTGTGCTGGACCTGATTGAGGGAAAGGAGATTATATACCAAAGAAATTGCAAGATTTAGATAGATGTATCTGCAAGGATCCAGGAGAGTTCACAAACCCTAGTTTGAGTTTTAAAGGTACTTAATCAAGGAGATAATAACACAAATCTGAATAAGAAAGAGTTCATCAAGTTGGGGTCATTTACTTGGTACTCATGATTTAACATCCTGGTAAAGACTCCAGAGGGTCCTGGAAGACAAAGTCACTGCTAGATGGCTATTAGAAGCACAGAGAAAATGGAAATGCCTGAGTTGTACTTATAGACAATAGAGAAAGAAATAATGAAGCTAATGGCAGAGAGAATGTTGAGATAAATACATTATGTGAAGCCAGAAGAGGATTTTTCAAGAGGATCATGGTCCATGAGAGGACTCAGAGAATACACATTCACCAGGGCCATTAGGAATGCACTGGTGAGACTGCCACCAGAATCACTCAGAAGTTCATTGGTGACTGTCCTTTGTAAGCCAGGACTGAGAGTTGGTCACAGAGATCATTACTATCCATGTGGATGATAGGACCACAAAGTAATAGGGACCAGGTAGCAGTTCTTAACTTCCAGAAGCCAGTATAACACAATTGTCATAATGACCAGCAAGGTAGAAGCAACATCCAAGGAGAACTGACCATCAAGGAATCATGGAGTTGATTACTGGAGCATGGACAGCCAACCAGCATCCTGATTAACATCTACAGACAAAAAAGACAAGAATGGAAGAGAAGGAGGTGGAGTGTATTTGCTCTAACAACAACAAGAAAAGGCACAATAACTTTCTCAGCTCCTAAGCCCTTAGGAAGAAGGGCCCTGCAATCCTCTGGCAGGTATATGTGACAATGTTTTACCTTGGTCCTTATCCCACAAGAGATATACAGCCATTTGCTTGGGTAACTGCATATAAGAGAAAGGGGAATACACAGATATTTAGAGGACAGTTGGGTACAAATCTTAGGTTGACATTGGTACCTGGAGTCCAAAACATCACTGTGACCATTCATTACCAGTTCATATTGAATCCATTTGTTTCTGTAGATCCACAGAGTGGTTATTTTTCCAGCATCTGAGTATATAATGAAGTTGCAACTCATTTGGGTCCTTGGCTTGTGGAATAAGAGCTAGTGTAATGGAGAAGGCCAAAGAGAAACCTCTCAAATGCTCCTCATTCTCTTTAGTGTAAATAGTAAATTAAAAATAATATTGTATTCCATGGGGATGGGAGAGGTTCATGCCACCATGAAAACAAAAAAAAACACATGCAGCTGTACCCACTATATTTCTGTTTAATTAATAAGTCTGGCCCTCTGCAGACACCAGATGGATCTGAGCAAATAACTGAAGATTACCAAAAACTCAACCAATAGTAGAATGGATCACACTTACATTATCAAATGTGGTATCACTGCAGAAGGAGATTAATAAGGCCTCAAATACACGTTAGGTAGTCATTCATTTGGTGAATTTTTTTTCTATTGTGATTAGAAAAAAGTAGAATAAGCAAAAATATTTAATTCTTTTTTTACTTCAGAGTATATTGACTCTCCTATCTCCTTTGGAATATAGTCCAAAGGTATCTAAACTTTGTGGGTATCCAAGCATCACATGGGTCTATTATGCTGATGACATGATGCTGATCAGACAGGATGGACAAGAGGTGACTAGTATGATTGAGACCTTGGGATGACACAAACACTCCAACAGATGAGAGGTAATTACTACAAAGATTCAGGGAATTACCAGTTTAGTGATAATTTTAGGGATCTAGTAGTCAGAAGCATACAAGGTTATCCCCTTCAAAGTGAATAAAAATGTTGCATCTATTCTACCATAAAAATGGAAACAGCTCTTGGTAGGCCTCTTTGGGTTCTAGACACAACACGGAGACAGCAGGAAATATTTCTGTAGCCCATATACCAAGTGATGTCAAAAGCTGACAGCTTTGAGTGGTGTTTAAAGCATAACAGGGCTCTTCAGCAAGTCTATACTGTGGTGCAAACAGCCCTGCCACTTGGGTCATACAGTCTGGAAGAGCCTATGGTGTTGGAAATATCAATGGTGAGAAAAGATGTAGTATTAATTGATGTCAATGACAACTCAGGTCCCTATAATCCTGAAGCAAGGTCATGCCCTTTAATCAAGGGACTGATAGGACGTGGGCTGAAAAATATGAGACAAGGTGGACAAGGAGGTCTGGTTAGAGGAATATGGATAGTGATATGGGGGTGGGCATAAAGTCTGACAATTTTTGTGTCTCTAAATGGGCACTAAAGTTAGTGCCCCATAGAAAGCATCTACCATTAAAGTGGCACAGAACATCCCAGTAAACAAAATGAATCAGGCAACTGACATTAACCAGCTTCAAGGGACTGAATGTTTGTGCCTCCAACCCCAAATTTACATATTAAAATTCTAACCTTCAATATAAAGGTATTATGAGGTGGGGCCTTTGGAAGGTAACTAAGTCATAAGGGTGGAGCCCTCATGAACAGAATCAATACACTTATAAAAGGAACCACAGATGGCTCTCTTGTACTCTTATTATGTGAGGATACCATGAAAAGACAACTATCTGCAAACCAGAAGATGGCTTTTACAGAACCCAACCACTCTGGTCTCAGACTTCCAGGTTTTAGAATTGAGAGAAATAAGTGTTGTTGTTGTTGTTATTTTATAAGCCTGTCTGTAGTATTTTGTTATAGCAAGCCAAATGTAAACATCAGCATCACTAGTCACCCCCACTACTGACATGATGGGCACTAAAGTGGAATGACCACAGTGATAGAAAAAGAAGTCTCTTTTTGGCCCAACAATTTGGACTCCCACTACAGATCTAACTACTGCTGTCTCTGAATTTCCAACCTGTCAGCAACAGAGACCACTGCTGAGCCCCCAATATAATGCTACTTCAAAGACCCACCAGGCAGTTGGTAACAAGTTGACTGCAAAGGACCCCTAGTGACCTGGAAGAGCCAGCTCATGGCTCCAAAAGAGACCCTTTCCTTCCACTTAAGGAGGGAAGACGGAAGAGTGGGAGGACTTTGTCTTGCATCTTGGATACCAGTTCAGCCACTTTAGGTTAGAGCACCAGACAGAGGCCAGTGAGGCCCCCTTTCCAGGCCCTAGCTCCCAGATGACATTTGTAGACAAACCCTGGGCCAGAAGGGAACCCACTACCTTGAAGGAAAGGACCTATTACTGTCAGGATTCACCACCTGCTAACTGAAGAGCCCCTGGGCACTGAATAACCAGCAGCGATACCCAGGTACTACATCAAGAGACTTGAGTGAGCCTCTAAGATTTGCTGGCTTCAGGAGAGATTTAGTATATTACCAGCTGTGTTGGCTGTAGGACAAAACCCCTTCTGCTTGAGAAATGCAGAGGGAAACATAAAGGAGACTTTGTCCTCAACCTTAGGTACCAGCATGATTATGGAGGGCAGAGAAAGGCAGAGTACCTAGTGGGCTTTTGGGGTTCCCCAATTCTAGGGCTTAACTCTTGGATAGCATTCCTGGAGCTGCTTTGGGCCAGACAGGAGCCCATCTCCTTGAAGGGTAAGTTTCAGGACAGACAGCATTCACCACAGGCTGATTTAAGAGCTCTAGGGCCTTAAGGGAACATTGACTGGTGGTCTGGTAGTATTCCTTGTGGCCTGGGGTGGAGGTGGCTACAGGGTGAGGTTTCTCTGCCTTTGGAAATGGGAAGGAAGAAGGGGAAGGACTGTGTCTTGTGGTTTGAGTGCCAGCTGAGTTTCAAAATATAGGGCACCAGTTGGGCTTCTAAGGTTTTGACTCTAGGCCATGACTCCTAGACAGCACCTCTGGATTCATCCAGGGCCTGGTGACCTCACCACACTAAATGGAAAGGCACAGCCCTGGCTGGATTTGCCACCTGCTGACTATAGATCCCCAGGGTCTTGAGTGAATATAGGCAGTAGCCAGGGAGTGGTTACAGCAGGCCTTGGGTGAGACCCAGAGCTGTGTTGGCTTCAGGTCTGATCCAGCCCAGTTATACTAGTGGTGGGCAATATAGTGCTTGTGTCACTCCACCCCTTCTCTGTTTGGTAGAAGGTAAGGGCACACAACAAGAGCCTCTGCCTGGTAATCTAGAGAATTCTCCCAGATCTTATTCAAGATCATCAAAGTGGTACCTCTACGAGTGTGCAAGAACCATTGCATTACTGGGCTTGGGGTGCCCCCAAACATAGATACAGCTTAGATTACAATATCCAAGACCTTTCAAATATCTGGAAAGCCTTCCCAAGAAGGATGGCTACAAATAAGCCCAGACAGTGACAATTTCAATATAAATACCTGAATCCTTAATGCCCATACACTGAAGAATATATACTGGCATCAACACCAACCAGGAAAACATGACCTCATGAAGTAAACTACGTAAAACACCAGGGACCAATCCTAGGGAAAAAGATGTGTGACTGTTCCGACAGAGAAGTCAAAATAGCTGTGTTGTGGAAATGCAAAGAAATTCAAGATAACACAGAGAAGGAATTCAGAATTGTATCAGATAAATTTAATAAAGAGATTGAAATAATTTAAAAGAATGAAGAGGAAATTGTGGAACTGAAAAACGCAATTGGCCTACTGAAGAATGCATCATAGTCCTTTAATAGTATAATAGATTAAGCAGAATAAGTGAGCTTAAAGACAAGATAGCTAAAAGTACACAGAGGAGAAAAAAGAAAATAAAACACAATGGATCCAGAAAATTGCCTCAAAGGGCAAATATAAGAGTTATTGGCCTTAAAGAGAAGGGAGAGAAAGGGACAGGGGTAAAAAGTTTTCAGAAGGATAATAAAAGAGAACTTCCCAAAGCCAGAGAAAGACATCAATATCCAAGTACAAGAAGGTTATAGTACGCCAACCAGATTTAACCCAAAGAAGACTACCTCAAGGCATTTAATAATCAAATTCTCAAAGGTCAAGGATAAAGAAAAGATCCTAAAAGCAGCAAGAGAAAAGGAAGAAATAACATACAATTGAGCTCTAATAATTCTGGCAGCAGACTTTTCAGTGGAAACCTTACAGGCCAAGAGAGAGTTGCATGACATGTTTAAAGTGCTGAAGGAAAAAAACTTTCACCCTAGAATAGTATATCCATTGAAAACATCCTTCAAATGTGAAGGAGAAATAAAGACTTTCTCAGACAAACAAAAGCTAAGGGATTTCATCAATACCAGGCCTGTCCTTCAAGAAATGCTACAGGGAGTACTTCAGTCAGGAAGAAAAGGACACTGATGAGCAATAATTAATCACTTGAAGTTTCCAAACTCACTGGTAATAGTAAGTACACAGAAAAACACAGAATATTATACCACTGTAATGGTGGTGTCGAAACTACTCTAAGTAGAAAGACTAAACAATGAACCTATTAAAAATAATAACTTTTCAAGACATAGCCAGTAAAATAAGATATAAATAGAGACAACAAAAAGTTAAAAAGCAGACAGGTGAAGGTAAGGTGTAGAGTTTTTATTAGTTTTCTTTTTGCTGGTTTATCTACGCAAATCATGTTAAGTTATTATCAGGTTAAAATACTGGGTTATAAAATAACCCATTATTGCAAACCTCATGATAATCTCAAGCCAAAAAACATACAATGGACATAAAAAATAAAAAAACAAGAAACTAAATTATATCACCAGAGAAAATCCCCTTCTCTAGGGGAAGACAGGAAGGAAAGAAAAAAGGAAGAGAAGACTGCAAAACAACCAGAAAACAAATAACAAAATGGCAGGAGTAAGTTCTTACTTATCAATAATAATACTGAATATAAATGGACTAAACGCTCCAATAAAATGTCATGGACTTGCTGAATGGATTAAAAAACAAGACTCATTGACCTGTTGCCTATAAGAAACACATCACCTATAAAGACACATATTGAAAATAAAGGGATGGAAAAAGATATGCCATGCCAATAAAAGCCAAAAAGAGCAAGAGTTGCTATACTTACATTAGACTAAATAGATTTCAAGACAAAAACTATAAGAAGAGATAAAGAACGACACTATATAATGATAAAGGGTCAATTCAATTAGAAGATATTACAATTTTAAATCAATATGCACCCAACACTGGAGCACCCAGATATATGAAGGGAATATCATTAGAGCTAAAGAAACAGATAAGCACCAATACAATAATAGCTGAAGACTTCAACATCTCACTTTCAGCATTGAACAGATCTTCCAGATAGAAAATCAACAAAGAGACATCAGACTTAACTGGGTGTGGTGGCTCACGCCTGTAATCCCATCACTTTTGGGGGTCAAGGTGGGCAGATCACAAGATCAGGAGTTCAAGACCAGCCTGGCCAATATGGTGAGCCCCTGTCTCTACTAAAAATACAAAAGTTGGCCAGGTGTGGTGGCATGCCCCTGTAGTACCAGCTATTCAGGAGGCTGAGGCAGAAGAATGGCTTGAACCTGGAAGGCAAAGGTGGCAGTGAGGCAAGATCCCACCATTGCACTCCAGCCTGGGCAACTGCATCTCAAAAAAAAAAAGAAAGAAAGAAAAGAAAAGAAAACAAAAAAGAAACATCAGACTTAATCTGTAGTATAGACCAAATGGATCTAATAAATATTTATAGAAAGTTTGATCCAAGAGCTGCGGAATATGCAGAATACACATTCTTTTCTTCAACATATGGATCATTCTCAGGGATAAATCATATGTTAGGTATCAAAACAAATATTAAAACATTAAAAAAAATAATATCCAGCATCCTATCTGACTAGAAATTAATGACAAGAGGAATTTTGGATATTATACAAACACATGGAAATTAAACAATATGCTCCTGAATGACCAGCGAGTCAATTAAGAAATTAAGAAGGAAATTAAAAATTTTCTTCAAACAAATAACAATAGAAACACAACATATCAAAACCTATGGAATACAGCAAATGCAGTACTAAATAGGAATTTTATAGCTATAAGTGCCTTCATCAAAAAAGAACAGAAACTTCAAATAAACAATCTAATTATGCATATTAAATAACCAGAAAAACAAGAGCAAACCAACCCAAAATTAGTAGAAGAAAATAAATAGTAAAGCAAAGAAGACATAAATAGAAATTTTTAAAAATACAAAAGATCAATGAAACAAAAAGTTGTGCTTGTTTTGCAAAATTAAACAAAATCAAAAAATCTTTAGCCAGACTAAGAAAAAAAATACAGAAGATCCAAATAAATAAAATAAAATCAGAAATAAAAAAAGGAGACATTACAATTGATACTACAGAAATTCAAAGAATTGTTAGTGGCTGCTATGAGCAACTACATGCCAATAAATTGGAAAATCAGGAAGAAATGGACAAATTCCTACATACATACAACCTACTTAGAATGAACCCAGAAGAAATCCAAAACCTGAACAGACCAATAATAAGGAATGAGATCAAAGCTGTAATAAAAAGTCTCCCAGGAAAGAAAAGCCTTGGTACCCAATGGCTTTACTGCTAAATTCTACCAAACATTTAAAGAACTAATACCAATCCTACTCAAACTATCCTGAAAAATAGAGGAGATAATACTTTCAAAATCGTTCTATGAGGCCAGTATTAACCTTGATAAGAAAACCAGACAAAGACACACACACACACATTCACACACACACAAACACACAACTACAGGCCAATATCTCTGATGAGTATTGATGCAAAAATCATCAACAAAACACTAACAAACTGAGTTCAACAATACAGAGAAAGATCATCCTTCATGACCAAATGGGATTTATTCCAGGGATGCAAGGATGGTTCAACACACATGAATTAATCAATGTGATATATTATGTCAACAGAATGAAGGATAGAAGCCATATGATCATTTTAATGGATGCTGGAAAAACATTTGATAAAATATTCCTTCATGATAAAAACCCTACATAACTGGGAATAGAAGGAATATACCTCAAAATAATAAAAACCATATACTACAGACTCACAGCTAGTATCATAATGAATGGGCAAAAACTGAAAGCCTTTTCTCTAAGATCTGGAATGCAATAAGGATGCCCACTGTCACCACTGTTATTCAACGTAGTACTGGAAGTCCCAACTAGAGCAATCAGACGAGAGAAAGAAACAAATGGCATTTAAATTGGAAAGGGAGATGTCAAATTATTCTTGTTTTCAGATAATATTATCTTATATTTGGAAAAACCTAAAGACTCCACTAAAAATATATTTGAAGTAATGAACAAATTCTGTGAAGTTGCAGGATACAAAATCAACATACAAAAATCAATAGCATTTCTATATGCCAACAGTGAACAATGTGAAAAAGAAATTTTAAAACAACCTGATTTGCAATAGCCACATGTAAAATTTAATACCTAGGCATTAATCAAAGTGAAAGATCGCTATAAGGGAAACTATAAAACATTGATAAAGGAAATTGAAGAGAACACCAAAAATGGAAAAAACTCCATGTTTATGGATTGAAATAACCAATATTGGTAAAATGTCCATACTACATAAAACAATTTACAGATTCCATACAATTCCTATCAAAATACCAATGACATTCTTCATAGAAATAGAAAAAAAAAATTCTAAAATTGATATGGAACCACAAAAGACCCAGAGTAGCCAAAGCTATCCTGAGCCAAAAGAACAAAACTGGAGGAATCACATTACCTTACTTCAAATTATAGTACACAGCTATGGTAACCATAACATATTGGTACCAGCATAAAAACAGACACATAAGCCAATGGAACAGAATGTAGAGTCCAGAAACAAATTCATACACCTACAGTGAGTTCATCTTTGACACAACTGCTAAGAACATACAGTGGGGAAAGGACAGTCTCTTCAATAAATGGTGCTGGGGAAACTGGATATCCATATGCAGCAAAATGAAATTAGACCTCTATCTCTCACCATATTGAAAAAAACAAATCAAAACGGATTAAATACTTTAATAACTTAAACTATGAAGTTACTAGAAGAAGACACTGGGGAAAATCTCCAGGATACTGGTCTGGGCAAAAATTTCTTGAGCAACACCCCACAAGTACAGGTAACCAAAGCAAATATGGACAAATAGGATCATATCAAGGTAAAAAACTTCTGCACAGCAAAGGATATAGTCAACAAAGTGAAGAGACAACCCACAGAATGGGAGAGAATATTTGCAAACCTCCCATCTGACAAGAGATTAATAATCAGAGTATATAATAAGCTCAAACAACTCTATGGGAAAAAAAATCTAACAATGAAAAATGGGCAAAAGATTTGAGCAAACATTTCTCAAAAGAAGACATACAAATGGCAAACAGGCACATGAAAAGGTGCTCAGTCAGAGAAATGCGAATCAAAACTACAGTGAGATATCATCTCATTCCACTTAAAATGGTTTACATGCAAAAGGCATGCAATAACAACTGCTGGCAAGGATATAAAGAAAAGGGAACCCTTGTGCACTGTTGGTGGTAATTTAAATTAGTGCAAGTGTTACGGAGAACAGTTTAGTTTGAAGGTTCCTAAAAAAGCTAAAAATTGAGCTACCATATGATCCAACCATTCTACTGCTGGGTATATATCCAAAAGAAAGGAAATCAGTATATCAAAGAGTTGTCTGTACTCCTATGTTTGTTGCAGCACTATTTACAATAGCTAAGAAGCACGGTTTACAATAGCTAAGATTTTAAAGCAACCTGTGTCTGTCAACAGATGAATAAAGAAAATGTGATACATGTACACAATGGAGGACTATTCAGCCATAAAAAAGAATAAGATCTAGTCACTTGCAACAGGGATGGAACTGGAGATCATTATGTAAAGTGAAATAAGCCAGTAACAGAAAGACAAACATCACATGTTCTCACTTATTTGTGGGATCTAAAAATTAAAATATTGAGCTCACAAACAT